>NW_027143309.1:0-67078 GCF_026170545.1 Melanerpes formicivorus
GGATGGGGCTGGGGCTGGGGCTTGGGCTGGGGCTTGGGCTGGGCTGGGGATGAGGCTGGAATGGGGTTGGGTCTGGGGCTTGGGCTGGGGCTTGGGCTGGGCTGGGGATGAGGCTGGAGTGGGGCTGGGCTGGGGCTGGGCTAGGCTGGGGCAGGGCTGGGGCTGGGCTGGGCTGGGGCTGGGGCTGAGGGCAGGGGGCCCGGGCTGGGGACAGGGCTGGGTCCAGGGCTGGGGGCCCGGCTGGGGCTGGGTTCGGTGCAGGGCTGGGGGTTGTGGCAGGGCTGGGCTAGGGCTGGGCTGAGGCAGGGCTGAGGCTGGGGCTGGGCTGGGGGCAGGGATGGGGCTGGGTCTGGGGCTTGGGCTGGGCAGGGCTGGACCTGGGCTGGGTATGAGGCTGGAGTGGGGCTGGGGCTGGGTCCAGGGCAGGGGCTGGGCTGGGGATGGGGTTGGGCTGGGGTAGGGCTGGAGCTGGGGGTTGGGCTGGGGCTGGGGCTGGGGCTGGGCTGGGGCTGGGGCTGGGTCCAGGGCAGGGGGCTGGGTCCAGGGCAGGGGCTGGGCTGGGGCTGGGGCTGGGTCCAGGGTGGGGCTGGGCTGGGGCTGTGTCTAGGCTGGGGCAGGGCTGGGGGCTGGGTCCAGGGTAGGGGCTGGGACTGGGGCTGGGGCTAGGCTGGGGCAGGGCTGGGGCTGGGCTGTGGCTGGGGCTGGGTCCAGGGTGGGGCTGGGCTGTGGCTGGAGCTGGGCTGTGGATGTGAATGGGGAAGGGCTGGGCTGGGGCTGGGCTTGGGCGGGGCTGGGGCTGGGGCTGGGCTGAGGGCAGGGCTGGGGCAGGGCTGGGGATGGGGCTGGGCTGGGGCTGGGTCCAGGGCTGTGGCTGGGCTGTGGCTGGAGCTGGGCTGTGGCTGTGAATGGGGCTGTGGCTGTGAATGGGGCTGGGGCTGGGCTGGGGCAGGGCTGGGGCTAGGGCTGGGGCTGGGCTGGGGCTGGGTCCAGGGCAGGGGCTGGGCTGGGGGCTGGAGCTGGGCCGGGGCAGGGCTGGGGCAGGGGCTGGGTCTGGGGCGGGGACTGGGGCAGGGCTAGGACGGGGGCTGGGCTGGGGCCGAGTCTGGGTCCGGGGCTCGGTCCGGGGCAGGGGCAGGGCTGGGGCAGGGCTGGAACTGGGGCTGGGCTTGGGCTGTGCTGGTGCTCTGCTGGGGGTGGGCTGGGGGACTAGGGCTGGGCCCGAGGCTGCAGCAGGGCTGGGGTAGGGCTGGGGCTGGCTGCGGCCGAGGCTGGGGCAGGGCTGGGGTAGGGCTGGGGCTGGGGCAGGGCTGGGGCCGGGCTGAGGCTGGGCTGGGGTCTGGGCTGGGCCTGGGACAGGGCAGGGCCCGAGGCTGCGGCAGGGCTGGAGTAGGGCTGGGGCTGGGGCTGGGGCTGGGCTGGGGCTTGGGCTGGGGCAGGGCTGGGCCTGGGCTGGGACCAGGACTGGGCTGGGGCTGAGTCTGGGGGCAGGGGCTGGGGCCAGGGCAGGGGCAGGGCTGGGGCAGGGCTTGAACTGGGGCTGGACTGGGGCCAAGGTTGGGTCTGGGGCTGGGCTGGTGGCGAGGGTGGGGGCTGGGGCTGGGGCTGCGGAAAGGGCTGTGGCTAGGGCTGAGGTAGGGGTAGGGCTGGGGCTGGATTGGGGCCAGGGCTGGGGCAAGGCTGAGGCTGGGGCTGGGCCCTTGGGCTGGGGGCTGGGCTGGGGCGGGGCTGGGGCTGGGCCTGGGCTGAGGGCAGGGCTGGGCCAGGGCTGGGGCCAGGGCTGGGAATGGGCTGGGGGCTGGGTCCAGGGCAGGGGCTGTGGGCTGTGGCTGGAGCTGGGCTGTGGCTGTGAATGGGGCTGGGGGCTGGGCTGGGGCTGGGCTGGGGCAGGGCTGGGGCTAGGGCTGGGGCTGGGCTGGGGCTGGGTCCAGGGCTGTGGCTGGGCTGTGGCTGGAGCTGGGCTGTCGCTGTGAATGGGGCTGGGGCTGGGCTGGGGCAGGGCTGGGGCCAGGGCTGGGGTGGGGGTGGGGCTGGGTCCAGGGCAGGGGCTGGGCTGGGGCTGGGGCTGGGGCCGGGGGCAGGGCTGGGGCAGGGGCTGGCCTGGGGCCGAGGGTGGGGCTGGGGCTGGGGCTGAGGGCAGGGGCACGGGCTGGGGACAGGGCTGGGGCCAGAGCTGGGGCAGGGCTGGGGCCGGGCTGGGGCTGGGTTCGGTGCAGGGCTGGGGCTGGGGCAGGGCGGGGGCTGTGGCAGGGCTGGGCTAGGGCTGGGCTGGGGCCGGTGGCTGGGGCAGGGCTGGGGAAGAGGCTGGGGTGGGTCCAGGGCTGGGTCCAGGGCAGGGGCATGGCTGGGGCTGGGGCTAGGCTGGGGGAGGGCTAGGGATGAGGCTGGGGTGGGGGTGGTGCTGGGTCCAGGGCTGGGGCTGGGCTGGGACCAGGACTGGGCTGGGGCAGGGACTGGGGCAGGGCTGGGCTGGGGAGGGGGCTGGGGCCATGAGTGGGGCTTGGCTGTGGCCAGGGCTGGGGCCAGGGGTGGGGCTGGGGCTGGGGCAGGGGCTGGGCCTGGGCTGGGGATGAGGCTGGGGTGGGGCTGGGGCTGGGTCCAGGGCAGGGGCTGGGTAGGGCTGGGGCTAGGCTGGGGCAGGGCTGGGGGCTGGGCTGGGGCTGGACTGGGATCAGGACTGGGATGGGGCAGGGACTGGGACAAGGCTGGGGCTGGGGCTGGGGGCTGGGCTGTGGCTGGAGCTGGGCTGTGGCTGTGAATGGGGGGTGGGGCTGGGTCTGGGTCCAGGGCAGGGGCTGGGTAGGGCTGGGGCTAGGCTGGGGCAGGGCTGGGGCTGGGCTGGGGCTGGACTGGGATCAGGACTGGGATGGGGCAGGGACTGGGACAAGGCTGGGGCTGGGGCTGGGGCTGGGCTGTGGCTGGAGCTGGCTGTGGCTGTGAATGGGGCTGGGGCTGGGCTGGGGCTGGTCTGGGGCAGGGCTGGGGCTAGGGTTGGGGCTGGGCTGGTGCTGGGTCCAGGGCAGGGGCTGGGCTGGGGCTGGGGCTGGGGCTGGGGCCGGGCTTGGGCTGGGCTGGGGGCAAGGATTGGGCAGGGGTGGGGGCCGGGCCAGGGCTTGGGCTGGGCTGGGACCAGGGCTGGGCTGGGGTAGTGCTGGCACAGGGCTGGGGCTGTGGCTGGGTCTGGGGCGGGGACTGGGGCAGGGCTAGGACGGGGGCTGGGCTGTTGCTGGGGGCCGAGTCTGGGTCCAGGGCTCGGTCCAGGGCAGGGGCAGGGCTGGGGCAGGGCTGGAACTGGGCTGGGCTGGGCTGGGGCTGTGCTGGTGCTCTGCTGGGGGGTGGGCAGGGGGACTAGGGCTGGGGCAGGGCTGACCCAGGGCTGGGGCTGGGCTGGGGGCAGGGGCTGGGGCTTGGGGTAGGGGCTGGGACTGAGGTTGGGGCCGGGGGCTGGGGCTGGAGTAGGCTGGAGGCTGGGCCTTGGGGCTGGGGCTGGGGGCACGTCTGGGCTGGGGGGCATGGCTGGGGCTGGGCTGGGGTCAGGGCTGGGCCTGGGACAGGGCTGGGCCCGAGGCTGCGGCAGGGGCTGGGGTAGGGCTGGGGCTGGGCTGCGGCCGAGGCTGGGGCAGGGCTGGGGTAGGGCTGGGGCTGCGGCCGAGGCTGGGGCAGGGCTGGGGCCGGGCTGGGGCTGGGTTCGGTGCAGGGCTGGGGCTGGGGCAGGGCTGGGCTAGGGCTGGGGCTGGGGCCGGGGCTGGGGCCATGAGTGGGGCTTGGCTGGGGCCAGGGCTGGGGCCAGGGGTGGGGGTGGGGGCTGGGGCAGGGCTGGGCCTGGGCTGGGGATGAGGCTGGGGTGGGGCTGGGACTGGGTCCAGGGCAGGGGCTGGGTAGGGCTGGGGCTAGGCTGGGGCAGGGCTGGGGCTGGGCTGGGGCTGGGGCGGGGGACTGGGACAGGGCTAGGCCTGGGGCTGGGCTGGGGGCCGAGTCTGGGGCTGGGCTGGGCAGGGGCAGGGGCAGGGCTGGAACTGGGGCTGGGCTGGGGCGAAGGTTGTGGCTGGGGCTGGAGACAGGGTTGGGGCAGGAGCCAGGGCTGGGGCAGGGCTGAGGTCAGGCCTGGGGCTGCGGCTGCGGCAGGGCTGACGCAGGGCTGGGGGCTGGGCTGGGGCCTGGGGTAGGGCTGGGACTGAGGTTGGGGCCGGGGCTGGGGCTGGAGTAGGCTGGAGGCTGGGCCTTGGGCTGGGGCTGGGGGCAGGTCTGGGCTGGGGGCATGGCTGGGGGCTGGGTTGGGGGCAGGGCTGGGGCTGGGGCTGGGGCCGGGGCTGGGGCAGGACTGAGGCTGGGGCAGGGGCTGGGGCTGGGGCTGGGGCTGGGGCTGGGGCTGGGGCAGGGCTGGGGCTGGGGCTGGAACCAAGTCTTGGGCAGGGCTGGGGCTGGGCTGGGGCTGGGGCTGGGGCAGGGCTGGGGCTGGGGCTGGGCTGGGCCTGGGCTGGGGATGAGGCTGGGGTGGGGCTGGGGCTGGGTCCAGGGCAGGGGCAGGGCTGGGGCTGGGGCTAGGCTGGGGCAGGGCTGGGGCTGGGGATGAGGCTGGGGGCTGGGGCTGGGGCTGGGGCTGGGGCTGGGTCCAGGGCAGGGCTGGGGATGGGCCTGGGGTTGGGGCCGGGCTTGGGCTGGGCTGGGGGGCAAGGATTGGGCAGGGGCGGGGGCCGGGCCAGGGGCTTGGGCTGGGCTGGGACCAGGGCTGGGCTGGGGGTAGTGCTGGCACAGGGCTGGGGCTGTGGCTGGGTCTGGGGCCGGGGACTGGGGCAGGGCTAGGACTGGGGCTGGGCTGGGGCCAAGGTTGGGGCTGGGGCTGGGCTGGTGGCGAGGGGTGGGGCTGGGGCTGGGGCTGGGGCTGCGGGCAGGGCTGGGGGCAGGGACTAGGCTTGAGACTGGGCCTTGGGCTGGGGCTGGGTTGGCGCAGGGCTGGGGCTGGAGCCAGGGCTGGGGCAGGGCTGTGGCTAGGCTGGGGGTAGGGCCTGGGGCAGGGCTGTGGCTGGGGCTGGGGACAGGGCTGGGGCCAGGCTGGGTGTGGGGCTGGGCCCGGACAGGGCTGGGCCAGGGGCAGGGCTGGGGTCGGGCTGGGGCTGGGTTCGGTGCAGGGCTGGGGCTAGGGCAGGGCTGGGGCTGGGGCTGGGGCTGGGCTGGGGCCGGGGATGAAGCCGTGAGTGGTGCTTGGCTGGGCGGGGGCTGGGGCCGGGGGTGGGCCTGGGGCTGGGACTGGGTCGGGGGACTGGGACAGGGCTGGGGCTGGGTCTGGGTAAAGGGCTGGGGCTGGGCTGGGGCTGGGGCTGGGCTGGGCCTGGGCTGGGGGTGAGGCTGGGGTGGGGCTGGGGCTGGGTCCAGGGCAGGGGCTGGGCTGGGGCTGGGGCTAGGCCGAGGCAGGGCTGGGGCAGGGGCTGGGCTGGGGCCGAGGGTGGGGCTGGGGCTGGGGCTGGGGACAGGGCTGGGGGCCAGAACTGGGGCAGGGCTGGGGGCCGGGCTGGGGCTGGGTTCAGTGCAGAGGTGGGGCTGGGGCAGGGAGGGGGCTGGGGCTGGGCTGGGGGGCAGGGATGGGGATGGGCCTGGGCTGGGCTGGGGAATGGATGGGGGCTGGGGCTGGGGCTTGGGCTGGGGCTTGGGCTGGGCTGGGGATGAGGCTGGAATGGGGTTGGGTCTGGGGCTTGGGCTGGGGCTTGGGCTGGGCTGGGGATGAGGCTGGAGTGGGGCTGGGCTGGGGCTGGGGCTAGGCTGGGGCAGGGCTGGGGGCTGGGCTGGGCTGGGGCTGGGGCTGAGGGCAGGGGCCCGGGCTGGGGGACAGGGCTGGGTCCAGGGCTGGGGCCCGGCTGGGGCTGGGTTCGGTGCAGGGCTGGGGTTGTGGCAGGGCTGGGCTAGGGCTGGGCTGAGGCAGGGCTGAGGCTGGGGCTGGGCTGGGGGCAGGGATGGGGCTGGGTCTGGGGCTTGGGCTGGGGCAGGGCTGGACCTGGGCTGGGTATGAGGCTGGAGTGGGGCTGGGGCTGGGTCCAGGGCAGGGGCTGGGCTGGGGATGGGGTTGGGCTGGGGTAGGGCTGGAGCTGGGGTTGGGCTGGGGCTGGGGCTGGGGCTGGGCTGGGGCTGGGGCTGGGTCCAGGGCAGGGGCTGGGTCCAGGGCAGGGGCTGGGCTGGGGCTGGGGCTGGGTCCAGGGTGGGGCTGGGCTGGGGCTGTGTCTAGGCTGGGGGCAGGGCTGGGGCTGGGTCCAGGGTAGGGGCTGGACTGGGGCTGGGGCTAGGCTGGGGCAGGGCTGGGGCTGGGCTGTGGCTGGGGCTGGGTCCAGGGTGGGGCTGGGCTGTGGCTGGAGCTGGGGCTGTGGATGTGAATGGGGAAGGGCTGGGCTGGGGCTGGGCTTGGGCGGGGCTGGGGCTGGGGCTGGGCTGAGGGCAGGGCTGGGGCAGGGCTGTGGCTGGGCTGTGGCTGGAGCTGGGCTGTGGCTGTGAATGGGGCTGTGGCTGTGAATGGGGCTGGGGCTGGGCTGGGGCAGGGCTGGGGCTAGGGCTGGGGCTGGGGCTGGGGCTGGGTCCAGGGCAGGGGCTGGCTGTGGCTGGAGCTGGGCTGTGGCTGTGAATGGGGCTGTGGCTGTGAATGGGGCTGGGGCTGGGCTGGGGCAGGGCTGGGGCTAGGGCTGGGGCTGGGCTTGGGGCTGGGTCCAGGGCTGTGGCTGGGGCTGTGGCTGGAGCTGGGCTGTGGCTGTGAATGGGGCTGTGGCTGTGAATGGGGCTGGGGCTGGGCTGGGGCAGGGCTGGGGCTAGGGCTGGGGCTGGGCTGGGGCTGGGTCCAGGGCAGGGGCTGGGCTGTGGCTGGAGCTGGGCCGGGGCAGGGCTGGGGGCAGGGGCTGGGGCTGGGCTGGGGCTGGGGCTGGGCCGGGGCAGGGCTGGGGCAGGGGCTGGCCTGGGGCCGAGGGTGGGGCTGGGGGCTGAGGGCAGGGGCCCGGGCTGGGGACAGGGCTGGGGCCAGAGCTGGGGCCCGGCTGGGGCTGGGGTTCGGTGCAGGGCTGGGGCTGGGGCAGGGTGGGGGCTGTGGCAGGGCTGGGCTAGGGCTGGGCTGGGGCCGGTGATGGGGCCGGGGGAGAGGCTGGGGCTGGGGCAGGGCTGGGGAAGAGGCTGGGGTGGGGCTGGGGCTGGGTCCAGGGCTGGGGCTGGGCTGGGACCAGGACTGGGCTGGGGCAGGGACTGGGGCAGGGCTGGGGCTGGGGCTGGGGGCTGGGCGGTGGCTGGGGCTGGGATGGGGCAGGGCTGGGGCTGGGGCTGGGCTGGGGGCAGGGATGGGGATGGGGCTGGATCTGGGGCTGGGGCTGGGGCAGGGCTGGGGAAGAGGCTAGGGTGGGGCTGGGGCTGGGTCCAGGGTAGGGCTGGGGCTGGGCCTGGGGCTGGGGCCGGGCTTGGGCTGGGCTAGGGGCAAGGATTGGGCAGGGGCGGGGGGCCAGGCCAGGGCTTGGGCTGGGCTGGGACCAGGGCTGGGCTGGGGTAGTGCTGGCACAGGGCTGGGGCTGTGGCTGGGTCTGGGGCGGGGGACTGGGGCAGGGCTAGGACTGATGCTGGGCTGGGGCTGAGTCTGGGTCCGGGGCTCGGACCGGGGCAGGGGCAGGCTGGGGCAGGGCTGGAACTGGGGCTGGGCTGGGGCCAAGGTTGGGGGCTGGGGCTGGGCTTGGTGGCAAGGGTGGGGCTGGGGCTGGGGCTGGGGCTGGGGCTGCGGACAGGGGCTGGGGCAGGACTAGGCTTGAGACTGGGCCTTGGGCTGGGGGCTGGGTCTGGGTAAAGGGCTGGGGGCTGGGCTGGGGCTGGGGCTGGGCTGGGCCTGGGCTGGGGATGAGGCTGGGGTGGGGCTGGGGCTGGGTCCAGGGCAGGGGCAGGGCTGGGGCTGGGGCTAGGCTGGGGCAGGGCTGGGGCTGGGGATGAGGCTGGGGCTGGGGCTGGGGCTGGGGGCTGGGGCTGGGTCCAGGGCAGGGCTGGGGCTGGGCCTGGGGTTGGGGCCGGGCTTGGGCTGGGGTGGGGGCAAGGATTGGGCAGGGGCGGGGGGCCGGGCCAGGGCTTGGGCTGGGCTGGGACCAGGGCTGGGCTGGGGTAGTGCTGGCACAGGGCTGGGGCTGTGGCTGGGTCTGGGGCGGGGACTGGGGGCAGGGCTAGGACTGGGGCTGGGCTGGGGCCAAGGTTGGGGCTGGGGCTGGGCTGGTGGCGAGGGTGGGGCTGGGGCTGGGGCTGGGGCTGCGGGCAGGGCTGGGGCAGGACTAGGCTTGAGACTGGGCCTTGGGCTGGGGCTGGGTTGGCGCAGGGCTGGGGCTGGAGCCAGGGCTGGGGCAGGGCTGTGGCTAGGCTGGGGTAGGGCCTGGGGCAGGGCTGTGGCTGGGGCTGGGGACAGGGCTGGG
Organism: Melanerpes formicivorus; assembly: GCF_026170545.1. Classification (NCBI taxonomy): domain Eukaryota; kingdom Metazoa; phylum Chordata; class Aves; order Piciformes; family Picidae; genus Melanerpes; species Melanerpes formicivorus. The sequence continues at coordinate 8,403 of NW_027143309.1, forward strand.
GCCAGGCTGGGTGTGGGGCTGGGCCCGGACAGGGCTGGGCCAGGGCAGGGCTGGGGTCGGGCTGGGGCTGGGTTCGGTGCAGGGCTGGGGCTAGGGCAGGGCTGGGGCTGGGGCTGGGGCTGGGCTGGGGCCGGGGATGAAGCCGTGAGTGGTGCTTGGCTGGGCGGGGCTGGGGCCGGGGGTGGGCCTGGGGCTGGGACTGGGTCGGGGACTGGGACAGGGCTGGGGCTGGGTCTGGGTAAAGGGCTGGGGCTGGGCTGGGGCTGGGGCTGGGCTGGGCCTGGGGCTGGGGGTGAGGCTGGGGTGGGGCTGGGGCTGGGTCCAGGGCAGGGGCTGGGCTGGGGCTGGGGCTAGGCCGAGGCAGGGCTGGGGCAGGGGCTGGGCTGGGGCCGAGGGTGGGGCTGGGGCTGGGGCTGGGGACAGGGCTGGGGCCAGAACTGGGGCAGGGCTGGGGCCGGGCTGGGGCTGGGTTCAGTGCAGAGCTGGGGCTGGGGCAGGGAGGGGGCTGGGGCTGGGCTGGGGGCAGGGATGGGGATGGGCCTGGGCTGGGCTGGGGAATGGATGGGGCTGGGGCTGGGGCTTGGGCTGGGGCTTGGGCTGGGCTGGGGATGAGGCTGGAATGGGGTTGGGTCTGGGGCTTGGGCTGGGGCTTGGGCTGGGCTGGGGATGAGGCTGGAGTGGGGCTGGGCTGGGGGCTGGGGCTAGGCTGGGGCAGGGGCTGGGGCTGGGCTGGCTGGGGCTGGGGCTGAGGGCAGGGGCCCGGGCTGGGGACAGGGCTGGGTCCAGGGCTGGGGCCCGGCTGGGGGCTGGGTTCGGTGCAGGGCTGGGGTTGTGGCAGGGCTGGGCTAGGGCTGGGCTGAGGCAGGGCTGAGGCTGGGGCTGGGCTGGGGGCAGGGATGGGGCTGGGTCTGGGGCTTGGGCTGGGGCAGGGCTGGACCCTGGGCTGGGTATGAGGCTGGAGTGGGGCTGGGGCTGGGTCCAGGGCAGGGGCTGGGCTGGGGATGGGGTTGGGGCTGGGGTAGGGCTGGAGCTGGGGTTGGGCTGGGGGCTGGGGCTGGGGCTGGGCTGGGGCTGGGGGCTGGGTCCAGGGCAGGGGGCTGGGTCCAGGGCAGGGGCTGGGCTGGGGCTGGGGCTGGGTCCAGGGTGGGGCTGGGCTGGGGCTGTGTCTAGGCTGGGGCAGGGCTGGGGCTGGGTCCAGGGTAGGGGCTGGACTGGGGCTTGGGGCTAGGCTGGGGCAGGGCTGGGGCTGGGCTGTGGCTGGGGCTGGGTCCAGGGTGGGGCTGGGCTGTGGCTGGAGCTGGGCTGTGGATGTGAATGGGGAAGGGCTGGGCTGGGGCTGGGCTTGGGCGGGGCTGGGGCTGGGGCTGGGCTGAGGGCAGGGCTGGGGCAGGGCTGGGGATGGGGCTGGGCTGGGGCTGGGTCCAGGGCTGTGGCTGGGCTGTGGCTGGAGCTGGGCTGTGGCTGTGAATGGGGCTGTGGCTGTGAATGGGGCTGTGGCTGGGCTGGGGCAGGGCTGGGGCTAGGGCTGGGGCTGGGCTGGGGCTGGGTCCAGGGCAGGGGGCTGGGCTGTGGCTGGAGCTGGGCCGGGGCAGGGCTGGGGCAGGGGCTGGGGCTGGGCTGGGGCTGGGGCTGGGCCGGGGCAGGGCTGGGGCAGGGGCTGGCCTGGGGCCGAGGGTGGGGCTGGGGCTGAGGGCAGGGGGCCCGGGCTGGGGACAGGGCTGGGGCCAGAGCTGGGGCCCGGCTGGGGCTGGGTTCGGTGCAGGGCTGGGGCTGGGGCAGGGTGGGGGCTGTGGCAGGGCTGGGCTAGGGCTGGGCTGGGGCCGGTGATGGGGCCGGGGGAGAGGCTGGGGCTGGGGCAGGGCTGGGGAAGAGGCTGGGGTGGGGCTGGGGCTGGGTCCAGGGCTGGGGCTGGGCTGGGACCAGGACTGGGCTGGGGCAGGGACTGGGGCAGGGCTGGGGCTGGGGCTGGGGCTGGGCGGTGGCTGGGGCTGGGATGGGGCAGGGCTGGGGCTGGGGCTGGGCTGGGGGGCAGGGATGGGGGATGGGGCTGGATCTGGGGCTGGGGCTGGGGCAGGGCTGGGGAAGAGGCTAGGGTGGGGCTGGGGCTGGGTCCAGGGTAGGGCTGGGGCTGGGCCTGGGGCTGGGGCCGGGCTTGGGCTGGGCTAGGGGCAAGGATTGGGCAGGGGCGGGGGCCAGGCCAGGGCTTGGGCTGGGCTGGGACCAGGGCTGGGCTGGGGTAGTGCTGGCACAGGGCTGGGGCTGTGGCTGGGTCTGGGGCGGGGACTGGGGCAGGGCTAGGACTGATGCTGGGCTGGGGCTGAGTCTGGGTCCGGGGCTCGGACCGGGGCAGGGGCAGGGCTGGGGCAGGGCTGGAACTGGGGCTGGGCTGGGGCCAAGGTTGGGGCTGGGGCTGGGCTGGTGGCGAGGGTGGGGCTGGGGCTGGGGCTGGGGCTGGGGGCTGCGGACAGGGCTGGGGCAGGACTAGGCTTGAGACTGGGCCTTGGGGCTGGGGCTGGGTCTGGGTAAAGGGCTGGGGCTGGGCTGGGGCTGGGGCTGGGCTGGGCCTGGGCTGGGGATGAGGCTGGGGTGGGGCTGGGGCTGGGTCCCAGGGCAGGGGCAGGGCTGGGGCTGGGGCTAGGCTGGGGCAGGGCTGGGGCCAGGGGTGGGGCTGGGTCTGGGGCAGGGCTGGGCCTGGGCTGGGGATGAGGCTGGGGTGGGGCTGGGGGCTGGGTCCAGGGCAGGGGCTGGGCTGGGGCTGGGGCTGGGGCTGGGGCCGGGCTTGGGCTGGGCTGGGGGCAAGGATTGGGCAGGGGCGGGGGCCGGGCCAGGGCTTGGGCTGGGCTGGGACCAGGGCTGGGCTGGGGTAGTGCTGGCACAGGGCTGGGGCTGTGGCTGGGTCTGGGGCGGGGGACTGGGGCAGGGCTAGGACGGGGGGCTGGGCTGGGGCCGAGTCTGGGTCCGGGGCTCGGTCCGGGGCAGGGGCAGGGCTGGGGCAGGGCTGGAACTGGGGCTGGGCTTGGGCTGTGCTGGTGCTCTGCTGGGGGGTGGGCTGGGGACTAGGGCTGGGCCCGAGGCTGCAGCAGGGCTGGGGTAGGGCTGGGGCTGGGCTGCGGCCGAGGCTGGGGCAGGGCTGGGGTAGGGCTGGGGCTGGGGCAGGGCTGGGGCCGGGCTGAGGCTGGGCTGGGGTCTGGGGCTGGGCCTGGGGACAGGGCTGGGCCCGAGGCTGCGGCAGGGCTGGAGTAGGGCTGGGGCTGGGGCTGGGCTGGGGATTGGGCTGGGGCAGGGCTGGGCCTGGGCTGGGACCAGAACTGGGCTGGGGCCGAGTCTGGGGCAGGGGCTGGGGCCAGGGCAGGGGCAGGGCTGGGGCAGGGCTTGAACTGGGGGCTGGACTGGGGCCAAGGTTGGGTCTGGGGCTGGGCTGGTGGCGAGGGTGGGGCTGGGGCTGGGGGCTGCGGAAAGGGCTGTGGCTAGGGCTGAGGTAGGGGTAGGGCTGGGGCTGGATTGGGGCCAGGGCTGGGGCAGGGCTGGGGCTGGTGCTGGGCCTTGGGCTGGGGCTGGGGCTGGGGCGGGGCTGGGGCTGGGCCTGGGCTGAGGGCAGGGCTGGGCCAGGGCTGGGGCCAGGGCTGGGAATGGGCTGGGGCTGGGTCCAGGGGCAGGGGCTGGGCTGTGGCTGGAGCTGGGCTGTGGCTGTGAATGGGGCTGGGGCTGGGCTGGGGCTGGGCTGGGGCAGGGCTGGGGCTAGGGCTGGGGCTGGGCTGGGGCTGGGTCCAGGGCTGTGGCTGGGCTGTGGCTGGAGCTGGGCTGTCGCTGTGAATGGGGCTGGGGCTGGGCTGGGGCAGGGGCTGGTGGCCAGGGCTGGGGTGGGGGTGGGGGCTGGGTCCAGGGCAGGGGCTGGGCTGGGGCTGGGGCTGGGCCGGGGGCAGGGCTGGGGGCAGGGGCTGGCCTGGGGCCGAGGGTGGGGCTGGGGCTGGGGCTGAGGGCAGGGGCACGGGGCTGGGGGACAGGGCTGGGGCCAGAGCTGGGGCAGGGCTGGGGCCGGGCTGGGGGCTGGGGTTCGGTGCAGGGCTGGGGCTGGGGCAGGGCGGGGGGCTGTGGGCAGGGCTGGGCTAGGGCTGGGCTGGGGCCGGGGCTGGGGCAGGGCTGGGGAAGAGGCTGGGGTGGGTCCAGGGCTGGGTCCAGGGCGAGGGGCATGGCTGGGGCTGGGGGGCTAGGCTGGGGGGAGGGCTAGGGATGAGGCTGGGGTGGGGGTGGTGCTGGGTCCAGGGCTGGGGCTGGGCTGGGACCAGGACTGGGCTGGGGGCAGGGGACTGGGGCAGGGCTGGGCTGGGGAGGGGGCTGGGGGCCATGAGTGGGGCTTGGCTGTGGCCAGGGCTGGGGCCAGGGGTGGGGCTGGGGCTGGGGCAGGGGCTGGGCCTGGGGCTGGGGATGAGGCTGGGGTGGGGCTGGGGCTGGGTCCAGGGCAGGGGCTGGGTAGGGCTGGGGCTAGGCTGGGGCAGGGCTGGGGCTGGGCTGGGGCTGGACTGGGATCAGGACTGGGATGGGGCAGGGGACTGGGACAAGGCTGGGGCTGGGGCTGGGGCTGGGCTGTGGCTGGAGCTGGGCTGGGGCTGTGAATGGGGCTGGGGGCTGGGCTGGGGCTGGTCTGGGGCAGGGCTGGGGCTAGGGTTGGGGCTGGGCTGGTGCTGGGTCCAGGGCAGGGGCTGGGCTGGGGCTGGGGCTGGGGCCGGGCTTGGGCTGGGCTGGGGGCAAGGATTGGGCAGGGGGTGGGGGCCGGGCCAGGGCTTGGGCTGGGGCTGGGACCAGGGCTGGGCTGGGGTAGTGCTGGCACAGGGCTGGGGCTGTGGCTGGGTCTGGGGCGGGGACTGGGGCAGGGCTAGGACGGGGGCTGGGCTGTGCTGGGGCCGAGTCTGGGTCCAGGGCTCGGTCCAGGGCAGGGGCAGGGCTGGGGCAGGGCTGGAACTGGGGCTGGGCTGGGGGCTGTGCTGGTGCTCTGCTGGGGGGTGGGCAGGGGACTAGGGCTGGGGCAGGGCTGACCCAGGGCTGGGGCTGGGCTGGGGGCAGGGGCTGGGGCTTGGGGTAGGGCTGGGACTGAGGTTGGGGGCCGGGGCTGGGGCTGGAGTAGGCTGGAGGCTGGGCCTTGGGCTGGGGCTGGGGGCACGTCTGGGCTGGGGGCATGGCTGGGGCTGGGCTGGGGTCAGGGCTGGGCCTGGGACAGGGCTGGGCCCGAGGGCTGCGGCAGGGCTGGGGTAGGGCTGGGGCTGGGCTGCGGCCGAGGCTGGGGGCAGGGCTGGGGTAGGGCTGGGGCTGCGGCCGAGGCTGGGGGCAGGGCTGGGGGCCGGGCTGGGGCTGGGTTCGGTGCAGGGGCTGGGGCTGGGGCAGGGCTGGGCTAGGGCTGGGCTGGGGCCGGGGCTGGGGCCATGAGTGGGGGCTTGGCTGGGGCCAGGGCTGGGGCCAGGGGTGGGGGTGGGGGCCTGGGGCAGGGCTGGGCCTGGGCTGGGGATGAGGCTGGGGTGGGGCTGGGACTGGGTCCAGGGCAGGGGCTGGGTAGGGCTGGGGCTAGGCTGGGGCAGGGCTGGGGCTGGGCTGGGGCTGGGGCGGGGACTGGGGACAGGGCTAGGGCCTGGGGCTGGGCTGGGGCCGAGTCTGGGGCTGGGCTGGGCAGGGGCAGGGGGCAGGGCTGGAACTGGGGCTGGGCTGGGGCGAAGGTTGTGGCTGGGGCTGGAGACAGGGTTGGGGCAGGAGCCAGGGCTGGGGGCAGGGCTGAGGTCAGGCCTGGGGGCTGCGGCTGCGGCAGGGCTGACGCAGGGCTGGGGGCTGGGCTGGGGCCTGGGGTAGGGCTGGGACTGAGGTTGGGGCCGGGGCTGGGGCTGGAGTAGGCTGGAGGCTGGGCCTTGGGCTGGGGCTGGGGGCAGGTCTGGGCTGGGGGCATGGCTGGGGCTGGGTTGGGGGGCAGGGCTGGGGCTGGGGCTGGGGGCCCGGGGCTGGGGCAGGACTGAGGCTGGGGCAGGGCTGGGGCTGGGGCTGGGGCAGGGCTGGGGCTGGGGCTGGAAACAAGTCTTGGGCATGGCTGGGGCTGGGCTGAGGCCGGGGCTGGGTCCAGGCCTGGGGCTGGGCTGAGATCAGGGCTGGGCTAGGGCTGGGGCTGGGTCCAGGGCAGGGGGCTGGGGCTGGGACTGGGGCTGGGCCGGGGCAGGGGCTGGAGCTGGGGCAGGGCTGGGGCTGGGGATGAGGCTGGGGTGGGGCTGGGGGCTGGGTCCAGGGCAGGGGCTGGGCTGGGGCTGGGGCTAGGCTGGGGCAGGGCTGGGGCACGGGCTGGGGCTGGGGCTGGGTCCAGGGTGGGGCTGGGGCTGGGCTGGGGGCAGGGCTGGGGCTGGGTGGTGGCTGGGGCAGGGCTGGGGCTGGGCTGGGGCTGGGACTGGGTCCAGGGCAGGGTCTGGACTGGGGCTGGGGCTAGGCTGGGGCAGGGCTGGGGCAGGGCTGGGGCTGGGGCTGGGCTGGGGCTGGGGGCAGGGATGGGGATGGAGCTGTGCTGGGGCTGAGCGTGGGGCTGGGGCTGGGGCTAGGGCTGGGCTGGGGGCTGGGGGCTGGGGCTGGGTCCCAGGGCAGGGGCTGGGCTGGGGCTGGGCCTGGGGCTGGGGCCGGGCTTGGGCTGGGCTGGGGGGCAAGGACTGGGCAGGGGGGCGGGGGACCGGGCCAGGGCTTGGGCTGGGGCTGGGGCCAGGGCTGGGCTGGGGTAGTTCTGGCACAGGGCTGGGGCTGTGGCTGGGTCCTGGGGCGGGGGACTGGGGCAGGGCTAGGACTGGGGCTGGGCTGGGGCTGAGTCTGGGTCCGGGGCTCGGTCCCGGCGGGCAGGGGCAGGGCTGGGGCAGGGCTGGAACTGGGGCAGGGCTGGGGCCAAGGTTAGGGGCTGGGGCTGGGCTGGTGGTGGCGAGGGTGGGGCTGGGGCTGGGGCTGGGGCTGCGGGCAGGGCTGGGGCAGGACTAGGCTTGAGACTGGGCCTTGGGCTGGGGCTGGGTTGGCGCAGGGCTGGGGCTGGGGGCTGGAGCCAGGGCTGGGGCAGGGCTGTGACTAGGCTGGGGTAGGGCCTGGGGCAGGGCTGTGGCTGGGGGCTGGGGACAGGGCTGGGGCCAGGCTGGGGTGTGGGGCTGGGCCCCGGGCAGGGCTGGGCCAGGGCAGGGCTGGGGTCGGGCTGGGGCTGGGTTCGGTGCAGGGCTGGGGCTAGGGCAGGGCTGGGGCTGGGGCTGGGGGCTGGGCTGGGGCCGGGGATGAAGCCGTGTGAGTGGTGCTTGGCTGGGGCGGGGCTGGGGCCGGGGGTGGGCCTGGGGCTGGGACTGGGTTCGGGGGACTGGGGACAGGGCTGGGGCTGGGTCTGGGTAAAGGGCTTGGGGCTGGGCTGGGCCTGGGCTGGGGATGAGGCTGGGGTGGGGGCTGGGGCTGGGGTCCAGGGCAGGGGCTGGGCTGGGGCTGGGGCTAGGCTGGGGCAGGGCTGGGGCAGGGCTGGGGCTGGGGCTGGGTCCAGGTTGGAGCTGGGGCTGGGGCTGGGCTGGGGGCAGGGCTGGGGGCTGGGCGGTGGCTGGGGCTGGGCTGGGGCTGAACTGGGGCTGGGGCCTGGGTCCAGGGCAGGGGCAGGACTGGGGCTGGGGCTAGGCTGGGGCAGGGCTGGGCTGGGGCTGGGGCTGGGGGCTGAGCGCAGGGTTGGGCTGGGGTCCGGGGCTGGGGCAGGACTGGGGCTGGGTCCAGGGCTGGGGCTGTGCTGTGCCTGGGGCTGGGCTGTGGCTGGGGGTGGGGCTGGGTCCCAGGGCAGGGGCTGGGCTGGGGCTGGGGCTAGGCCGGGGCAGGGCTGGGGCAGGGGGCTGGGCTGGGGCGAGGGTGGGGCTGGGGCTGGGGCTGGGGGACAGGGCTGGGGCCAGAGCTGGGGCAGGGCTGGGGCCGGGCTGGGGCTGGGTTCGGTGCAGAGCTGGGGCTGGGGCAGGGAGGGGGGCTGGGGGCTGCGCTGGGGGCAAGCGATGGGGATGGGCCTGGGCTGGGCTGGGGGAATGGATGGGGCTGGGGTCTGGGGCTTGGGCTGGGGCTTTGCTGGGGCTGGGGATGAGGCTGGAGTGGGGCTGGGGTCTGGGGCTTGGGCTGGGGGGCTTGGGCTGGGCTGGGGATGAGGCTGGAGTGGGGCTGGGCTGGGGCTGGGGCTAGGCTGGGGCAGGGCTGGGGCTGGGCTGGGGCTGGGCTGGGACCAGGACTGGGCTGGGGCAGGGACTGGGGCAGGGCTGGGGCTGGGGTTGGGGATGGGGCTGGGCGGTGGCTGGGGCTGGGCTGGGGCAGGGCTGGGGCTTGGGCTGGGCTGGGGGATGAGGCTGGAGTGGGGCTGGGGCTGGGTCCAGGGGCTGGGTCCAGGGCAAGGGCTGGGCTGGGGATGGGGCTAGGCTGGGGCAGGGATGGGGCTGGGCTGGGGCTGCGGGACAGGGCTGGGGCTAGGGCTGAGGTAGAGGTAGGGCTGGGGCTGGATTGGGGCCAGGGCTGGGGCAGGACTAGGCTTGAGGCTGGGTCTTGGGTTGGGGCTGGGTTGGCGCAGGGCTGGGGCTGGGGTGGAACCAAGTCTTGGGCAGGGCTGGGGCTGGGGGCTGGAGCCAGGGCTGGGGGCAGGAGCCAGGGCTGGGGCAGGGCTGATATCAGGCCTGGGGCTGGGCTGGGCTGGGGGCTGGGGGCTGGGGCCAGGGCTGGGGCAGGGCTGGGTCTGGGGCTGGACTGAGGGCAGTTCTGGGCTAGGCCTGGGGCTGGGGCAGGGCTAGGTTAGGGCTGGGCTGAGGCCGGGGGCTGGGTCCAGGCCTGGGGCTGGGCTGAGATCAGGGGCTGGGCTAGGGCTGGGGCTGGGTCCAGGGCAGGGGCTGGGCTGGGACTGGGGCTGGGCTGGGGCAGGGCTGGGGCTGGGGCAGGGCTGGGGCTGGGGGGATGAGGCGTGGGGTGGGGCTGGGGCTGGGTCCAGGGCAGGGGCTGGGCTGGGGCTGGGGCTAGGCTGGGGCAGGGGCTGGGGCAGGGCTGGGGCTGGGGCTGGGTCCAGGGTGGGGCTGGGGCTGGGCTGGGGGCAGGGCTGGGGCTGGGTGGTGGCTGGGGCTGGGCTGGGGCTGGGCTGGGGCTGGGACTGGGTCCAGGGCAGGGTCTGGACTGGGGCTGGGGCTAGGCTGGGGCAGGGCTGGGGCTGGGCTGGGGCTGGGGCTGGGTGCAGGGTGCGGCTGGGTCTGGGTCTGGGGCAGAACTGGGGCCGGGCTGGGGCTGGGGTTGGGCTGAGGGGCAGGGCTGGGGCAGGGCTGGGGGCTGGGGCTGGGCTGGGGCTGTGCTGGGGCTGAGCGTGGGGCTGGGGCTGGGCTAGGGGCTGGGCTGGGGCTGGGGGCTGGGGCTGGGCTGGGTCCAGGGCAGGGCTGGGGCTGGGCCTGGGGCTGGGGGCCGGGCTTGGCTGGGCTGGGGGCTAGGAGTTGGGCAGGGGCGGGGGCCGGGCCAGGGCTTGGGCTGGGCTGGGGCCAGGGCTGGGCTGGGGTAGTGCTGGCACAGGGCTGGGGCTGTGGCTGGGTCTGGGGCGGGGACTGGGGCAGGGCTAGGACTGGGGGCTGGGCTGGGGCCGAGTCTGGGTCCGGGGGCTCGGGCCGGGGCAGGGGCAGGGCTGGGGCAGGGCTGGAACTGGGGCTGGGCTGGGGCCAAGGTTAGGGCTGGGGCTGGGCTGGTGGCGAGGGTGGGTGCTGGGGCTGGGGCTGGGGCTGCGGGCAGGGCTGGGGCAGGACTAGGCTTGAGACTGGGCCTTGGGCTGGGGCTGGGTTGGCGCAGGGCTGGGGCTGGGACTGGAGCCAGGGCTGGGGCAGGGCTGTGACTTGGCTGGGGTAGGGCCTGGGGCAGGGCTGTGGCTGGGGCTGGGGACAGGGCTGGGGCCAGGCTGGGTGTGGGGCTGGGCCCGGGCAGGGCTGGGCCAGGGCAGGGCTGGGGTTTCCGGGGCTGGGGCTGGGTTCGGTGCAGGGCTGGGGCTAGGGCAGGGCTGGGGCTGGGGCTGGGGCTGGGCTGGGGCCGGGGATGAAGCCGTGAGTGGTGCTTGGCTGGGCGGGGCTGGGGGCCGGGGGTGGGGCCTGGGGCTGGGACTGGGTCGGGGACTGGGACAGGGCTGGGGCTGGGTCTGGGTAAAGGGCTGGGGCTGGGCTGGGGCTGGGGCTGGGCTGGGCCTGGGCTGGGGATGAGGCTGGGGTGGGGCTGGGGCTGGGTCCAGGGCAGGGGCTGGGCTGGGGTTGGGGCTAGGCTGGGGGCAGGGCTGGGGCAGGGCTGGGGCTGGGGCTGGGTCCAGGTTGGAGCTGGGGCTGGGGCTGGGCTGGGGGCAGGGCTGGGGCTGGGCGGTGGCTGGGGCTGGGCTGGGGCTGAACTGGGTCTGGGACTGGGTCCAGGGCAGGGGCAGGACTGGGGCTGGGGCTAGGCTGGGGCAGGGGATTGGGCTGGGCTGTGGCTGCGGACAGGGCTGGTGCTAGGGCTGAGGTAGAGGTAGGGCTGGGGCTGGATTGGGGCCAGGGCTGGGGCAGGACTAGGCTTGAGGCTGGGTCTTGGGTTGGGGCTGGGTTGGCGCAGGGCTGGGGCTGGGGTGGAACCAAGTTTTGGGCAGGGCTGGGGCTGGGGCTGGAGCCAGGGCTGGGGCAGGAGCCTGGGCTGGGGCAGGGCTGATATCAGGCCTGGGGCTGGGCTGGGGCTGGGGCTGGGGCCAGGGCTGGGGGCAGGGCTGGGTCTGGGGCTGGACTGAGGGCAGTTCTGGGCTAGGCCTGGGGCTGGGACAGGGCTAGGTTAGGGCTGGGCTGAGGCCGGGGCTGGGTCCAGGCCTGGGGCTGGGCTGAGATCAGGGCTGGGCTAGGGCTGGGGCTGGGTCCAGGGCAGGGGCTGGGCTGGGACTGGGGCTGGGCCGGGGCAGGGCTGGGGCTGGGGCAGGGGCTGGGGCTGGGGGATGAGGCTGGGGTGGGGCTGGGGCTGGGTCCAGGGCAGGGGCTGGGCTGGGGCTGGAGCTGGGCTGTGGCTGTGAATGGGGCTGGGGCTGGGCTGGGGCTGGGCTGGGGCAGGGCTGGGGCTAGGGCTGGGGCTGGGCTGGGGTTGGGTCCAGGGCTGTGGCTGGGCTGTGGCTGGAGCTGGGCTGTCGCTGTGAATGGGGCTGGGGCTGGGCTGGGGCAGGGCTGGGGCCAGGGCTGGGGTGGGGGTGGTGCTGGGTCCAGGGCAGGGGCTGGGCTGGGGCTGGGGCTGGGCCGGGGCAGGGCTGGGGCAGGGGCTGGCCTGGGGCCGAGGGTGGGGCTGGGGCTGGGGCTGAGGGCAGGGGCACGGGCTGGGGACAGGGCTGGGGGCCAGAGCTGGGGCAGGGCTGGGGCCGGGCTGGGGCTGGGTTCGGTGCAGGGCTGGGGCTGGGGCAGGGCGGGGGCTGTGGCAGGGCTGGGCTAGGGCTGGGCTGGGGCCGGGGGGCTGGGGCAGGGCTGGGGAAGAGGCTGGGGTGGGGTCCAGGGCTGGGTTCCAGGGCAGGGGCATGGCTGGGGCTGGGGCTAGGCTGGGGGAGGGCTCGGGATGAGGCTGGGGTGGGGGGTGGTGCTGGGTCCAGGGCTGGGGCTGGGCTGGGACCAGGACTGGGCTGGGGCAGGGACTGGGGCAGGGGCTGGGCTGGGGAGAGGGCTGGGGCCATGAGTGGGGCTTGGCTGTGGCCAGGGCTGGGGCCAGGGGTGGGGCTGGGGCTGGGGCAGGGCTGGGCCTGGGCTGGGGATGAGGCTGGGGTGGGGCTGGGGCTGGGTCCAGGGCAGGGGCTGGGTAGGGCTGGGGCAAGGCTGAGGCAGGGCTGGGGCTGGGCTGGGGCTGGACTGGGATCAGGACTGGGATGGGGCAGGGACTGGGACAAGGCTGGGGCTGGGGCTGGGGCTGGGCTGTGGCTGGAGCTGGGCTGGGGCTGTGAATGGGGCTGGGGCTGGGCTGGGGCTGGTCTGGGGCAGGGCTGGGGCTAGGGTTGGGGCTGGGCTAGGTGCTGGGTCCAGGGCAGGGGCTGGGCTGGGGCTGGGGCTGGGGCTGGGGCCGGGCTTGGGCTGGGCTGGGGGCAAGGATTGGGCAGGGGTGGGGGCCGGGCCAGGGCTTGGGCTGGGCTGGGACCAGGGCTGGGCTGGGGTAGTGCTGGCACAGGCTGGGGCTGTGGCTGGGTCTGGGGCGGGGGACTGGGGCAGGGCTAGGACGGGGGCTGGGCTGTGCTGGGGCCGAGTCTGGGTCCAGGGCTCGGTCCAGGGCAGGGGCAGGGCTGGGGCAGGGCTGGAACTGGGGCTGGGCTGGGGCTGTGCTGGTGCTCTGCTGGGGGTGGGCAGGGGGACTAGGGCTGGGGCAGGGCTGACCCAGGGCTGGGGCTGGGCTGGGGGCAGGGGCTGGGGCTTGGGGTAGGGCTGGGACTGAGGTTGGGGCCGGGGCTGGGGCTGGAGTAGGCTGGAGGCTGGGCCTTGGGCTGGGGCTGGGGGCACGTCTGGGCTGGGGGCATGGCTGGGGCTGGGCTGGGGTCAGGGCTGGGCCTGGGACAGGGCTGGGCCCGAGGCTGCGGCAGGGCTTGGGGTAGGGCTGGGGCTGGGCTGCGGCCGAGGCTGGGGCAGGGCTGGGGTAGGGCTGGGGCTGCGGGCCGAGGCTGGGGCAGGGCTGGGGCCGGGCTGGGGCTGGGTTCGGTGCAGGGCTGGGGCTGGGGCAGGGCTGGGCTAGGGCTGGGCTGGGGCCGGGGCTGGGGCCAGGGGTGGGGGGTGGGGCCTGGGGCAGGGCTGGGCCTGGGCTGGGGATGAGGCTGGGGTGGGGCTGGGACTGGGTCCAGGGCAGGGGCTGGGTAGGGCTGGGGCTAGGCTGGGGCAGGGCTGGGGCTGGGCTGGGGCTGGGGCGGGGGACTGGGACAGGGCTAGGCCTGGGGCTGGGCTGGGGCCGAGTCTGGGGCTGGGCTGGGCAGGGGCAGGGGCAGGGCTGGAACTGGGGCTGGGCTGGGGCGAAGTTGTGGCTGGGGCTGGAGACAGGGTTGGGGCAGGAGCCAGGGCTGGGGCAGGGGCTGAGGTCAGGCCTGGGGCTGCGGCTGCGGCAGGGCTGACGCAGGGCTGGGGGCTGGGCTGGGGGCCTGGGGGTAGGGCTGGGACTGAGGTTGGGGCCGGGGCTGGGGCTGGAGTAGGCTGGAGGCTGGGCCTTGGGCTGGGGCTGGGGGCAGGTCTGGGCTGGGGGCATGGCTGGGGCTGGGTTGGGGGCAGGGCTGGGGCTGGGGCTGGGGCCCGGGGCTGGGGCAGGACTGAGGCTGGGGCAGGGCTGGGGCTGGGGGCTGGGGGCAGGGCTGGGGCTGGGGCTGGAACCAAGTCTTGGGCAGGGCTGGGGCTGGGCATGGACCGTGACTGGGCAGGGGTAGGGCTGGGGCTGGGGCTGGGCTGGGGACGAGGGTGGGGCTGGGGCTGGGGCTGGGGCTGCGGACAGGGCTGTGGCTGAGCTAGGGCCGGGCTGAGGGCAGGGCTGGGCTAGGGCTGGGGCTGGAGCAGTGCTGGGGCCGGGGCTGAGGCTGGGCTGGGGTCTGGGCTGGGCCTGGGACAGGGCTGGGCCCGAGGCTGCGGCAGGGCTGGGGTAGGGCTGGGGCTGGGGCTGGGCTGGGGCTTGGGCTGGGGCAGGGCTGGGGGCTGGGGCTGGGCTGGGGCTTGGGCTGGGGCAGGGCTGGGCCTGGGCTGGGAGCAGGACTGGGCTGGGGCCGAGTCTGGGGCAGGGGCTGGGGCCAGGGCAGGGGCAGGGCTGGGGCAGGGCTTGAACTGGGGCTGGACTGGGGCCAAGGTTGGGTCTGGGGCTGGGCTGGTGGCGAGGGTGGGGGCTGGGGCTGGGGCTGCGGAAAGGGCTGTGGGCTAGGGCTGAGGTAGGGGGTAGGGCTGGGGCTGGATTGGGGCCAGGGTGGGCAGGGCTGAGGCTGGGGCTGGGCCTTGGGCTGGGGCTGGGCTGGGGCGGGGCTGGGGCTGGGCCTGGGCTGAGGCCAGGGCTGGGGCAGGGCTGGGGCCAGGGCTGGGAATGGGCTGGGGCTGGGTCCAGGGCTGTGGCTGGGCTGTGGCTGGAGCTGGGCTGTCGCTGTGAATGGGGCTGGGGCTAGGCTGGGGCTGGGCTGGGGCAGGGCTGGGGGCCAGGGCTGGGGTGGGGCTAGGGCTGGGTCCAGGGCAGGGGCTAGGCTGGGGCTGGGGCTGGGCCGGGGCAGGGCTGGGGCAGGGGCTGGCCTGGGGCCGAGGGTGGGGCTGGGGCTGGGGCTGAGGGCAGGGGCACGGGCTGGGGACAGTGGCTGGGGCCAGAGCTGGGGCAGGGGTGGGGCCGGGCTGGGGCTGGGTTCGGTGCAGGGCTGGGGCTGGGCAGGGCGGGGGGCTGTGGCAGGGCTGGGCTATGGGCTGGGCTGGGGCCGGGGCTGGGGGCAGGGCTGGGGAAGAGGCTGGGGTGGGTCAGGGCTGGGTCCAGGGCAGGGGCTGGGCTGGGGCTGGGGCTAGGCTGGGGCAGGGCTAGGGATGAGGCTCGGGTGGGGCTGGGGGCTGGGTCCAGGGCTGGGGCTGGGCTGGGACCAGGACTGGGCTGGGGCAGGACTGGGGCAGGGCTGGGGCTGGGGCTGGGGGCTGGGCTGTGTCTGGGCAGGGTTGGGGCTGGGTAGGGCTGGGGCTGGGGCTGGGCTGGGGGCAGGGATGGGAATGGGGCTGGGGGCTGGGGCTTGGGCTGGGGCAGGGATGGGCCTGGGCTGGGGACAGGGCTGGGGCCACGCTGGGTCTGGGGCTGGGCTGAGGGGCAGGGCTGGGGCTGGAGGCTGGGATGGGGCAGGACTGGGACTGGGGCAGGGGCACGGGCCGAGGCTGGGGACAGGGCTAGGGCTGGAGCTAGGGCAGGGCTGGGGCCAGGCTGGGTTCGTCTCAGGGCTGGGGCTTGGTCCAGGGCTGGGGCTGGGGCTGGGGCTGGAGCTAGGCTGGGTCTGGGCCTGGGGCTGGGCTGTGGCTGGGGCTCAGGACAGGGCTGGGGCCCAGGCTGGGTCTGGGGCTGGGCTGGGGGCAGGGCTGGGGCTGGGGCTGGGGGCAGGGCTGGGCTTGGGGATGGGGATGAGGCTGGGGTGGGTCTGGGGCTGGGTCCAGGGCAGGGGCTGGGCTGGGGCTGGGGCTGGGCTACGTCTAGGGCTGGGGGCTGTGCTGGTGCTGTGCTGGGGGTGGGCTGGGGACTAGGGCTGGGGCAGGGCTGATGCAGGTCTGGGGCTGGGCAGGGGGGCAGGGGCTGGGGCCTGGGGTAGGGCTGGGACTGAGGTTGGGGGCCGGGGCTGGGCTTGGAGTAGGCTGGAGGCTGGGCCTTGGGCTGGGGCTGGGGGCAGGTCTGGGCTGGGGGCATGGCTGGGGCTGGGCTGGGGTCTGGGCTGGGCCTGGGACAGGGCTGGGCTTGAGGCTGCGGCAGGGCTGGCGTAGGGCTGGGGCTGGGGCTGGGCTGCGGCCGAGGCTGGGGCAGGGCTGGGGCCGGGATGGGGCTGGGTTCGGCGCAGGGCTGGGGCTGGGCCTGGGCTGGGCTAGGGCTGGGCTGGGGAAGAGGCTGGGTTGGGTCCAGGGCTGGGTCCAGGCAGGGGCTGGGCTGGGGCTGGGGCTAGCCTGGGGCAGGGCTAGGGATGAGGCTGGGGTGGGGCTGGGGCTGGGTCCAGGGCTGGGGCTGGGCTGGGACCGGGACTGGGCTGGGGCAGGGACTGGGGCAGGGCTGGGGCTTGGGCTGGGGCTGGGCGGTGGCTGGGGCTGGGATGGGGCAGGGCTGGGGCTGGGGCTGGGCTGGGGGGTAGGGATGGGAATGGGGCTGGGGGCTGGGGCTTGGGCTGGGGCAGGGCTGGGCCTGGGCTGGGGATGAGGCTGGGGTGGGGGCTGGGGCTGGGTCCAGGGCAGGGCTGGGGCTGGGGCTGGGGCCAAGTTTGGGGCTGGGGCTGGGTTGGGTGCTGGGCTGGGGCTGGGCAGGGCTGGGCTAGGCTGGGCTGGGACCGGGGTTGGGGTCCGGGGGTGGGGCTGGGGCTGGGGCAGGGCTAGGCCTGGGCTGGGGATGAGGATGGGGTGGGGCTGGGGCTGGGTCCAGGGCTGGGGCTGGGGCTGGGGCTGGGGCTGGGGCTTGGGCTGGGGCAGGGCTGGGCCTGGGCTGGGGATGAGGCTGGGGGTGGGGCTTGGGCTGGGTCCAGGGCAGGGGCTGGGTAGGGCTGGGGCTAGGCTGGGGCAGGGCTGGGGCTGGGCTGGGGCTGGGGCGGGGA
This sequence comes from Melanerpes formicivorus, assembly GCF_026170545.1. Classification (NCBI taxonomy): domain Eukaryota; kingdom Metazoa; phylum Chordata; class Aves; order Piciformes; family Picidae; genus Melanerpes; species Melanerpes formicivorus. The sequence goes on from NW_027143309.1 coordinate 24,652, forward strand.
CTGGGACAGGGCTAGGCCTGGGGCTGGGCTGGGGCCGAGTCTGGGGCTGGGCTGGGCAGGGGCAGGGGCAGGGCTGGAACTGGGGCTGGGCTGGGGCGAAGGTTGTGGCTGGGGCTGGAGACAGGGTTGGGGCAGGAGCCAGGGCTGGGGCAGGGCTGAGGTCAGGCCTGGGGCTGCGGCTGCGGCAGGGCTGACGCAGGGCTGGGGGCTGGGCTGGGGCCTGGGGTAGGGCTGGGGACTGAGGTTGGGGCCGGGGCTGGGGCTGGAGTAGGCTGGAGGCTGGGCCTTGGGCTGGGGCTGGGGGCAGGTCTGGCTGGGGGCATGGCTGGGGCTGGGTTGGGGGCAGGGCTGGGGCTGGGGCTGGGGCCGGGGCTGGGGCAGGACTGAGGCTGGGGCAGGGCTGGGGCTGGGGCTGGGGCAGGGCTGGGGCTGGGGCTGGAACCAAGTCTTGGGCAGGGCTGGGGCTGGGCATGGACCGTGACTGGGCAGGGGTAGGGCTGGGGCTGGGGCTGGGCTGCCGGACGAGGGTGGGGCTGGGGCTGGGGCTGGGGCTGCGGACAGGGCTGTGGCTGAGCTAGGGCCGGGCTGAGGGCAGGGCTGGGCTAGGGCTGGGGCTGGAGCAGTGCTGGGGCCGGGCTGAGGCTGGGCTGGGGTCTGGGCTGGGCCTGGGACAGGGCTGGGCCCGAGGCTGCGGCAGGGCTGGGGTAGGGCTGGGGCTGGGGCTGGGCTGGGCTTGGGCTGGGGCAGGGCTGGGGCTGGGGCTGGGCTGGGGCTTGGGCTGGGGCAGGGCTGGGCCTGGGCTGGGAGCAGGACTGGGCTGGGGCCGAGTCTGGGGCAGGGGCTGGGGCCAGGGCAGGGGCAGGGCTGGGGCAGGGCTTGAACTGGGGCTGGACTGGGGCCAAGGTTGGGTCTGGGGCTGGGCTGGTGGCGAGGGTGGGGCTGGGGCTGGGGCTGCGGAAAGGGCTGTGGCTAGGGCTGAGGTAGGGGTAGGGGCTGGGGCTGGATTGGGGCCAGGGTGGGGCAGGGCTGAGGCTGGGGCTGGGCCTTGGGCTGGGGCTGGGCTGGGGCGGGGCTGGGGCTGGGCCTGGGCTGAGGCCAGGGCTGGGGCAGGGCTGGGGCCAGGGCTGGGAATGGGCTGGGGGCTGGGTCCAGGGCTGTGGCTGGGCTGTGGCTGGAGCTGGGCTGTCGCTGTGAATGGGGCTGGGGCTAGGCTGGGGCTGGGCTGGGGCAGGGCTGGGGCCAGGGCTGGGGTGGGGCTAGGGCTGGGTCCAGGGCAGGGGCTAGGCTGGGGCTGGGGCTGGGCCGGGGGCAGGGCTGGGGCAGGGGGCTGGCCTGGGGCCCGAGGGTGGGGGCTGGGGCTGGGGCTGAGGGCAGGGGCACGGGCTGGGGGACAGGGCTGGGGCCAGAGCTGGGGCAGGGGTGGGGCCGGGCTGGGGCTGGGTTCGGTGCAGGGCTGGGGCTGGGGCAGGGCGGGGGGCTGTGGCAGGGCTGGGCTAGGGCTGGGCTGGGGCCGGGGCTGGGGCAGGGCTGGGGAAGAGGCTGGGGTGGGGTCCAGGGCTGGGTCCAGGGCAGGGGCTGGGCTGGGGCTGGGGCTAGGCTGGGGCAGGGCTAGGGATGAGGCTCGGGTGGGGCTGGGGCTGGGTCCAGGGCTGGGGCTGGGGCTGGGACCAGGACTGGGCTGGGGCAGGGACTGGGGCAGGGCTGGGGCTGGGGCTGGGGCTGGGCTGTGTCTGGGCAGGGTTGGGGCTGGGTAGGGCTGGGGCTGGGGCTGGGCTGGGGGCAGGGATGGGAATGGGGCTGGGGCTGGGGCTTGGGCTGGGGCAGGGATGGGCCTGGGCTGGGGACAGGGCTGGGGCCACGCTGGGTCTGGGGCTGGGCTGAGGGCAGGGCTGGGGCTGGAGGCTGGGATGGGGCAGGACTGGGACTGGGGCAGGGGCACGGGCCGAGGCTGGGGACAGGGCTAGGGCTGGAGCTAGGGCAGGGCTGGGGCCAGGCTGGGTTCGTCTCAGGGCTGGGGCTTGGTCCAGGGCTGGGGCTGGGGCTGGGGCTGGAGCTAGGCTGGGTCTGGGCCTGGGGCTGGGCTGTGGCTGGGGCTCGGGACAGGGCTGGGGCCAGGCTGGGTCTGGGGCTGGGCTGGGGCAGGGCTGGGGCTGGGGCTGGGGCAGGGCTGGGCTTGGGATGGGGATGAGGCTGGGGTGGGTCTGGGCTGGGTCCAGGGCAGGGGCTGGGCTGGGGCTGGGGCTGGGCTACGTCTAGGGCTGGGGCTGTGCTGGTGCTGTGCTGGGGGTGGGCTGGGGACTAGGGCTGGGGGCAGGGCTGATGCAGGTCTGGGGCTGGGCAGGGGGCAGGGGCTGGGGCCTGGGGTAGGGCTGGGGACTGAGGTTGGGGCCGGGGCTGGGGCTTGGAGTAGGCTGGAGGCTGGGCCTTGGGCTGGGGCTGGGGGCAGGTCTGGGCTGGGGGCATGGCTGGGGCTGGGCTGGGGTCTGGGCTGGGCCTGGGACAGGGCTGGGCTTGAGGCTGCGGCAGGGCTGGCGTAGGGCTGGGGCTGGGGCTGGGCTGCGGCCGAGGCTGGGGCAGGGGCTGGGGCCGGGATGGGGCTGGGTTCGGCGCAGGGCTGGGGCTGGGCCTGGGCTGGGCTAGGGCTGGGCTGGGGAAGAGGCTGGGTTGGGTCCAGGGCTGGGGTCCAGGGCAGGGGCTGGGCTGGGCTGGGGCTAGCCTGGGGCAGGGCTAGGGATGAGGCTGGGGTGGGGCTGGGGCTGGGTCCAGGGCTGGGGCTGGGCTGGGACCGGGACTGGGCTGGGGCAGGGACTGGGGCAGGGCTGGGGCTTGGGCTGGGGCTGGGCGGTGGCTGGGGCTGGGATGGGGCAGGGCTGGGGCTGGGGCTGGGCTGGGGGTAGGGATGGGAATGGGGCTGGGGCTGGGGCTTGGGCTGGGGCAGGGCTGGGCCTGGGCTGGGGATGAGGCTGGGGTGGGGCTGGGGCTGGGTCCAGGGCAGGGCTGGGGCTGGGGCTGGGGCCAAGTTTGGGGCTGGGGCTGGGTTGGGTGCAGGGCTGGGGGCTGGGCAGGGCTGGGCTAGGGCTGGGCTGGGACCGGGGTTGGGTCCGGGGGTGGGGCTGGGGGCTGGGGCAGGGGCTAGGCCTGGGCTGGGGATGAGGATGGGGTGGGGCTGGGGCTGGGTCCAGGGCTGGGGGCTGGGCTGGGGCTGGGGGCTGGGGCTTGGGGCTGGGGCAGGGCTGGGCCTGGGCTGGGGATGAGGCTGGGGTGGGGCTTGGGCTGGGTCCAGGGCAGGGGCTGGGTAGGGGCTGGGGCTAGGCTGGGGCAGGGCTGGGGCTGGGCTGGGGCTTGGGGCGGGGACTGGGACAGGGCTAGGCCTGGGGCTGGGCTGGGGCCGAGTCTGGGGCTGGGCTGGGCAGGGGCAGGGGCAGGGCTGGAACTGGGGCTGGGCTGGGGCGAAGGTTGTGGCTGGGGCTGGAGACAGGGTTGGGGCAGGAGCCAGGGCTGGGGCAGGGCTGAGGTCAGGCCTGGGCTGCGGCTGCGGCAGGGCTGACGCAGGGCTGGGGGCTGGGCTGGGGCCTGGAGGTAGGGCTGGGACTGAGGTTGGGGCCGGGGCTGGGGCTGGAGTAGGCTGGAGGCTGGGCCTTGGGCTGGGGCTGGGGGCAGGTCTGGGCTGGGGGCATGGCTGGGGCTGGGTTGGGGGCAGGGCTGGGGCTGGGGCTGGGGCCGGGGCTGGGGCAGGACTGAGGCTGGGGCAGGGCTGGGGCTGGGGCTGGGGCAGGGCTGGGGCTGGGGCTGGAACCAAGTCTTGGGCAGGGCTGGGGCTGGGCATGGACCGTGACTGGGCAGGGGTAGGGCTGGGGCTGGGGCTGGGCTGCGGACGAGGGTGGGGCTGGGGCTGGGGCTGGGGCTGCGGACAGGGGCTGTGGCTGAGCTAGGGCCGGGCTGAGGGCAGGGCTGGGCTAGGGCTGGGGCTGGAGCAGTGCTGGGGGCCGGGCTGAGGCTGGGCTGGGGTCTGGGCTGGGCCTGGGACAGGGCTGGGCCCGAGGCTGCGGCAGGGCTGGGGTAGGGCTGGGGCTGGGGCTGGGCTGGGGCTTGGGCTGGGGCAGGGCTGGGGCTGGGGCTGGGCTGGGGCTTGGGCTGGGGCAGGGCTGGGGCCAGGGCAGGGGCAGGGCTGGGGCAGGGCTTGAACTGGGGCTGGACTGGGGCCAAGGTTGGGTCTGGGGCTGGGCTGGTGGCGAGGGTGGGGCTGGGGCTGGGGCTGCGGAAAGGGCTGTGGCTAGGGCTGAGGTAGGGGTAGGGCTGGGGCTGGATTGGGGCCAGGGTGGGGCAGGGCTGAGGCTGGGGCTGGGCCTTGGGCTGGGGCTGGGCTGGGGCGGGGCTGGGGCTGGGCCTGGGCTGAGGCCAGGGCTGGGGCAGGGCTGGGGCCAGGGCTGGGAATGGGCTGGGGCTGGGTCCAGGGCTGTGGCTGGGCTGTGGCTGGAGCTGGGCTGTCGCTGTGAATGGGGCTGGGGCTAGGCTGGGGCTGGGCTGGGGCAGGGCTGGGGCCAGGGCTGGGGTGGGGCTAGGGCTGGGTCCAGGGCAGGGGCTAGGCTGGGGCTGGGGCTGGGCCGGGGCAGGGCTGGGGCAGGGGCTGGCCTGGGGCCGAGGGTGGGGCTGGGGCTGGGGCTGAGGGCAGGGGCACGGGCTGGGGACAGGGCTGGGGCCAGAGCTGGGGCAGGGGTGGGGCCGGGCTGGGGCTGGGTTCGGTGCAGGGCTGGGGCTGGGGCAGGGCGGGGGCTGTGGCAGGGCTGGGCTAGGGCTGGGCTGGGGCCGGGGCTGGGGCAGGGCTGGGGAAGAGGCTGGGGTGGGTCCAGGGCTGGGTCCAGGGCAGGGGCTGGGCTGGGGCTGGGGCTAGGCTGGGGCAGGGCTAGGGATGAGGCTCGGGTGGGGGCTGGGGCTGGGTCCAGGGCTGGGGCTGGGCTGGGACCAGGACTGGGCTGGGGCAGGGACTGGGGCAGGGCTGGGGCTGGGGCTGGGGCTGGGCTGTGTCTGGGCAGGGTTGGGGCTGGGTAGGGCTGGGGCTGGGGCTGGGCTGGGGGCAGGGATGGGAATGGGGCTGGGGCTGGGGCTTGGGCTGGGGCAGGGATGGGCCTGGGCTGGGGACAGGGCTGGGGCCACGCTGGGTCTGGGGCTGGGCTGAGGGCAGGGCTGGGGCTGGAGGCTGGGATGGGGCAGGACTGGGACTGGGGCAGGGGCACGGGCCGAGGCTGGGGACAGGGCTAGGGCTGGAGCTAGGGCAGGGCTGGGGCCAGGCTGGGTTCGTCTCAGGGCTGGGGCTTGGTCCAGGGCTGGGGCTGGGGCTGGGGCTGGAGCTAGGCTGGGTCTGGGCCTGGGGCTGGGCTGTGGCTGGGGCTCGGGACAGGGCTGGGGCCAGGCTGGGTCTGGGGCTGGGCTGGGGGCAGGGCTGGGGCTGGGGCTGGGGCAGGGCTGGGCTTGGGATGGGGATGAGGCTGGGGTGGGTCTGGGGCTGGGTCCAGGGCAGGGGCTGGGCTGGGGCTGGGGCTGGGCTACGTCTAGGGCTGGGGCTGTGCTGGTGCTGTGCTGGGGGTGGGCTGGGGACTAGGGCTGGGGCAGGGCTGATGCAGGTCTGGGGCTGGGCAGGGGGCAGGGGCTGGGGCCTGGGGTAGGGCTGGGACTGAGGTTGGGGCCGGGGCTGGGCTTGGAGTAGGCTGGAGGCTGGGCCTTGGGCTGGGGCTGGGGGCAGGTCTGGGCTGGGGGCATGGCTGGGGCTGGGCTGGGGTCTGGGCTGGGCCTGGGACAGGGCTGGGCTTGAGGCTGCGGCAGGGCTGGCGTAGGGCTGGGGCTGGGGCTGGGCTGCGGCCGAGGCTGGGGCAGGGCTGGGGCCGGGATGGGGCTGGGTTCGGCGCAGGGCTGGGGCTGGGCCTGGGCTGGGCTAGGGCTGGGCTGGGGAAGAGGCTGGGTTGGGTCCAGGGCTGGGTCCAGGGCAGGGGCTGGGCTGGGGCTGGGGCTAGCCTGGGGCAGGGCTAGGGATGAGGCTGGGGTGGGGCTGGGGCTGGGTCCAGGGCTGGGGCTGGGCTGGGACCGGGACTGGGCTGGGGCAGGGACTGGGGCAGGGCTGGGGCTTGGGCTGGGGCTGGGCGGTGGCTGGGGCTGGGATGGGGCAGGGCTGGGGCTGGGGCTGGGCTGGGGGTAGGGATGGGAATGGGGCTGGGGGCTGGGGCTTGGGCTGGGGCAGGGCTGGGCCTGGGCTGGGGATGAGGCTGGGGTGGGGCTGGGGCTGGGTCCAGGGCAGGGCTGGGGCTGGGGCTGGGGCCGGCTGGGGCCAAGTTTGGGGCTGGGGCTGGGTTGGGTGCAGGGCTGGGGCTGGGCAGGGCTGGGCTAGGGCTGGGCTGGGACCGGGGTTGGGTCCGGGGGTGGGGCTGGGGCTGGGGCAGGGCTAGGCCTGGGCTGGGGATGAGGATGGGGTGGGGCTGGGGCTGGGTCCAGGGCTGGGGCTGGGCTGGGGCTGGGGCTGGGGCTTGGGCTGGGGCAGGGCTGGGCCTGGGCTGGGGATGAGGCTGGGGTGGGGCTTGGGCTGGGTCCAGGGCAGGGGCTGGGTAGGGCTGGGGCTAGGCTGGGGCTGGGCTGGGGCTGGGGCAGGGCGGGGTCTGTGGCAGGGCTGGGCTAGGGATGGGCTGGGGCCAGGGCTGGGGCAGGGCTGGAGAAGAGGCTGGGGTGGGTCCAGGGCTGGGTCCAGGGCAGGGGCTGGGCTGGGGCTGGGGCTAGGCTGGGGCAGGGCTAGGGATGAGGCTCGGGTGGGGCTGGGGCTGGGTCCAGGGCTGGGGCTGGGGCTGGGCTGGGGGCAGGGATGGGAATGGGGCTGGGGCTGGGGCTTGGTCTGGGGCAGGGATGGGCCTGGTCTGGGGAAAGGGCTGGGGCCACGCTGGGTCTGGGGCTGGGCTGAGGGCAGGGCTGGGGCTGGGGCAGGGCTAGGGATGAGGCTGGGGTGGGGCTGGGGCTGGGTCCAGGGCAGGGGCTGGGTAGGGCTGGGTTGGGGGCAGGGCTGGGGCAGGGCTGGGGGTGGACTGGGATCAGGACTGGGCTGGGGCAGGGACTGGGGCAAGGCTGGGGCTGGGGCTGGGGCTGGGCGGTGGCTGGGGGTTGGCTGGGGTAGGGCTGGGGCTGGGGCTGGGCTGGGGACGAGGGTGGGGCTGGGGCTGGGTCTGCGGACAGGGCTGTGGCCGAGCTAGGGCTGGGGCTGGGGCAGGGCTGGGCTAGGGCTGGGCTGGGGGCCGGGGCTGGGGATGAGGCTGGGGTGGGGCTTGGGCTGGGTCCAGGGCAGGGGCTGGGTAGGGCTGGGGCTAGGCTGGGGCAGGGCTGGGGCAGGGCTGGGGCTGGGTCCAGGGCTGTGGCTGGGCTGTGGCTGGAGCTGGGCTGTGGCTGTGAATGGGGCTGGGGCTGGGCTGGGGCTGGGCTGGGGCAGGGCTGGGGCTGGGGCTGGGCTGGGGGCAGGGATAGGGATGGGGATGAGGCTGGGGCTGGGGCTTGGGCTGGGGCAGGGCTGGGCCTGGGCTGGGGATGAGGCTGGGGTGGGGCTGGGGCTGGGTCCAGGGCTGGGGCTGGGTAGGGCTGGGGCTAGGCTGGGGCAGGGCTGGGGCTGGGGCTGGGGCTGGACTGGGATCAGGACTGGGCTGGGGCAGGGACTGGGGCAAGGCTGGGGCTGGGGCTGGGGCTGGGCTGTGGCTGGGGCTGGGCTGGGGCAGGGCTGGGGCTGGGGCTGGGATGGGGGGCAGGGATGGGGATGGGGATGGGGCTGGGGATGGGGCTTGGGCTGGGGCAGGGATGGGCCTGGCCTGGGACGAGGCTGGGGTGGGGTTGGGGCTGGGGCTGGGGCAGGGCTGGGCCTGGGCTGGGGATGAGGCTGGGGTGGGGCTGGGGGCTGGGTCCAGGGCAGGGCTGGGGCTGGGGCTGGGGCCAAGTTTGGGGCTGGGGCTGGGTTGGGTGCAGGGCTGGGGCTGGGCAGGGCTGGGCTAGGGCTGGGCTGGGACCGGGGTTGGGTCCGGGGGTGGGGCTGGGGCTGGGGCAGGGCTAGGCCTGGGCTGGGGATGAGGATGGGGTGGGGCTGGGGCTGGGTCCAGGGCTGGGGCTGGGCTGGGGCTGGGGCTGGGGCTTGGGCTGGGGCAGGGCTGGGCCTGGGCTGGGGATGAGGCTGGGGTGGGGCTTGGGCTGGGTCCAGGGCAGGGGCTGGGTAGGGCTGGGGCTAGGCTGGGGCTGGGCTGGGGCTGGGGCAGGGCGGGGTCTGTGGCAGGGCTGGGCTAGGGATGGGCTGGGGCCAGGGCTGGGGCAGGGCTGGAGAAGAGGCTGGGGTGGGTCCAGGGCTGGGTCCAGGGCAGGGGCTGGGCTGGGGCTGGGGCTAGGCTGGGGCAGGGCTAGGGATGAGGCTCGGGTGGGGCTGGGGCTGGGTCCAGGGCTGGGGCTGGGGCTGGGCTGGGGGCAGGGATGGGAATGGGGCTGGGGCTGGGGCTTGGTCTGGGGCAGGGATGGGCCTGGTCTGGGGAAAGGGCTGGGGCCACGCTGGGTCTGGGGCTGGGCTGAGGGCAGGGCTGGGGCTGGGGCAGGGCTAGGGATGAGGCTGGGGTGGGGCTGGGGCTGGGTCCAGGGCAGGGGCTGGGTAGGGCTGGGTTGGGGGCAGGGCTGGGGCAGGGCTGGGGGTGGACTGGGATCAGGACTGGGCTGGGGCAGGGACTGGGGCAAGGCTGGGGCTGGGGCTGGGGCTGGGCGGTGGCTGGGGGTTGGCTGGGGTAGGGCTGGGGCTGGGGCTGGGCTGGGGACGAGGGTGGGGCTGGGGCTGGGTCTGCGGACAGGGCTGTGGCCGAGCTAGGGCTGGGGCTGGGGCAGGGCTGGGCTAGGGCTGGGCTGGGGCCGGGGCTGGGGATGAGGCTGGGGTGGGGCTTGGGCTGGGTCCAGGGCAGGGGCTGGGTAGGGCTGGGGCTAGGCTGGGGCAGGGCTGGGGCAGGGCTGTGGCTGGAGCTGGGCTGTGGCTGGGCTGTGGCTGGAGCTGGGCTGTGGCTGTGAATGGGGCTGGGGCTGGGCTGGGGCTGGGCTGGGGCAGGGCTGGGGCTGGGGCTGGGCTGGGGGCAGGGATAGGGATGGGGATGAGGCTGGGGCTGGGGCTTGGGCTGGGGCAGGGCTGGGCCTGGGCTGGGGATGAGGCTGGGGTGGGGCTGGGGCTGGGTCCAGGGCTGGGGCTGGGTAGGGCTGGGGCTAGGCTGGGGCAGGGCTGGGGCTGGGGCTGGGGCTGGACTGGGATCAGGACTGGGCTGGGGCAGGGACTGGGGCAAGGCTGGGGCTGGGGCTGGGGCTGGGGCTGGGCTGTGGCTGGGGCTGGGCTGGGGCAGGGCTGGGGCTGGGGCTGGGCTGGGGGCAGGGATGGGGATGGGGATGGGGCTGGGGATGGGGCTTGGGCTGGGGCAGGGATGGGCCTGGCCTGGGACGAGGCTGGGGTGGGGTTGGGGCTGGGTCCAGGGCAGGGCTGGGGCTTGGGCTGGGCTGGGACCGGGGCTGGGCTGTGGTACGGCTGGCACAGGGCTGGGGCTGTGGCTGGGTCTGGGGCGGGGACTAGGACACGGCTAGGCCTGGGGCTGGGCTGGGGCTGAGTCTGGGGCCGGGGCTGGGGCCGGGGCTGGGGACAGGGCTGGAGCTAGGGCTGAGGTAGGGGTAGGGCTGGGGCTGGATTGGGGCCAGGGCTGGGGCTGGGGCTGGGCTGAGGGCAGGACTAGGCTTGAGGCTGGGCCTTGGGCTGGGGCTGGGCTGGGGCTGGGGCTGGGCTGGGGCAGGGCTGGGGCCAGGGCAGGGGCTGGGCTGGGGCTGGGTCCAGGGCTGTGGCTGGGCTGTGGCTGGAGCTGGGCTGTCGCTGTGAATGGGGCTGGGGCTGGGCTGGGGCCAGGGCTGGGGCAGGACTAGGCTTGAGGCTGCGCCTTGGGCTGGGGCTGGGCTGGGGCTGGGGCTGGGCTGAGGGCAGGGCTGGGGCAGGGCTGGGGCCAGGGCTGGGGCTGGGCTGGGGCTGGGTCCAGGGCAGGGGCTGGGCTGGGGCTGGGGCTGGGCCGGGGCAGGGCTGGGGCAGGGGCTGGCCTGGGGCCGAGGGTGGGGCTAGGGCTGGGGCTGAGGGCAGGGGCCCGGGCTGGGGACAGGGCTGGGGCCAGAGCTCGGGCAGGGCTGGGGCCGGGCTGGGGCTGGGCTGGGGCTGGGTTCGGTGTAGGGCTGGGGCTGGGGCAGGGCGGGGGCTGTGGCAGGGCTGGGGAAGAGGCTGGGTTGGGTCCAGGGCTGGGTCCAGGGCAGGGGCTGGGCTGGGGCTGGGGCTAGCCTGGTGCAGGGCTAGGGATGAGGCTGGAGTGGGGCTGGGGCTGGGGCTGGGTCCAGGGCTGGGGCTGGGCTGGGACCAGGACTGGGCTGGGGCAGGGACTGGGGCAGGGCTGGGGCTTGGGCTGGGGCTGGGCGGTGGCTGGGGCTGGGATGGGGCAGGGCTGGGGCTGGGGCTGGGCTGGGGGCAGGGATGGGAATGGGGCTGGGGCTGGGGCTTGGGCTGGGGCAGGGCTGGGCCTGGGCTGGGATGAGGCTGGGGTGGGGCTGGGGCTGGGTCCAGGGCAGGGCTGGGGCTGGGGCTGGGGCCAAGTTTGGGGCTGGGGCTGGGTTGGGTGCAGGGCTGGGGCTGGGCAGGGCTGGGCTACGGCTGGGCTGGGACCGGGGTTGGGTCCGGGGGTGGGGCTGGGGCTGGGGCAGGGCTAGGCCTGGGCTGGGGATGAGGATGGGGTGGGGCTGGGGCTGGGTCCAGGGCTGGGGCTGGGCTGGGGCTGGGACTTGGGCAGGGCTAGGGCTGGGCTGGGCTGGGGCTGGGACTGGGGCAGGGCTAGGGCTGGGGATGGGGCAAGTATGGGGTTTGGGCTGCGGCTGGGCCAGGGCTTGGGCTGGGCTGGGACCAGGGCTGGGCTGGGGTAGGGCTGGCACAGGGCTAGGCCTGGGGCTGGGCTGGGGCCGAGTCTGGGGCCGGGGCTGGGGCCGGGGCAGGGGCACGGCTGGGGCAGGGCTTGAACTGGGGTTGGGCTGGGGCCAAGATTGGGGTGGGGTTGGGCTGGTGGCGAGGGTAGGGCTGGGGCTGGGGCTGGGGCTGCGGACAGGGCTGGGGCTAGGGCTGAGGTAGGGGTAGGGCTGGGGCTGGATTGGGGCCCGGGCTGGGGCAGGACTAGGCTTGAGGCTGGGCCTTGGGCTGGGGCTGGCTTGGCGCAGGGCTGGGGCTGGGGCTGGAAGCAAGGCATGGGCAGATCTGGGGCTGGAACCAAGGCATGGGCAGATCTGGGGCTGGGGCTGGAGCCAGGGCTGGGGCAGGGCTGTGGCTGGGGCTGGGGACAGGGCTGGGGCCAGGCTGTGTCTTGGACTGGGTGAGGGCAGGGCTCGGGCTGGAGGCTGGGATGGGGCAGGACTGGGACTGGGACAGGGGCACGGGCCGAGGCTGGGGACAGGGCTAGGGCTGGAGCTAGGGCAGGGCTGGGGCTGGAACCAAGTCTTGGGCAGGGCTGGGGCTGGGCATGGACCGGGACTGGGCAGGGGTAGGTCCGGGGCTGGGGTTGGGCTGGGGCTGGGGCTGGGGCTGGGACCAAGGTTGGGGCTGGGGCTGGGTTCGGTGCAGGGCTGGGGCTGGGCAGGGCTGGGCTACGGCTGGGCTGGGACCGGGGTTGGGTCCGGGGTTGGGGCTGGGGCTGGGGCAGGGCTAGGCCTGGGCTGGGGATGAGGATGGGGAGGGGCTGGGGCTGGGTACAGGGCTGGGGCTGGGCTGGGGTAGGGCTGGCACAGGGCTAGGCCTGGGGCTGGGCTGGGGCCGAGTCTGGGGCCGGGGCTGGGGCCGGGGGAAGGGGCACGGCTGGGGCAGGGCTTGAACTGGGGCTGGGCTGGGGCCAAGGTTGGGGCTGGGGCTGGGCTGGTGGCGAGGGTGGGGCTGGGGCTGGGGCTGAGGTAGAGGTAGGGCTGGGGCTGGATTGGGGCCAGGGCTGGGGCAGGACTAGGCTTGAGGCTGGGCCTTGGGCTGGGGCTGGGTTGGCGCAGGGCTGGGGCTGGGGCTGGAACCAAGACTTGGGCAGGGCTGGGGCTGTGGCTGGAGCCAGGGTTGGGGCAGGAGCCAGGGCTGGGGCAGGGCTGAGGTCAGGCCTGGGGCTGCGGCTGGGGCAGGGCTGGAGCTAGGCTGGGTCTGGGCCTGGGGCTGGGCTGTGGCTGGGGCTGGGGACAGGGCTGGAGCCAGGCTGTGTCTGGGGCTGGGCTGGGGGCAGGGCTGGGGCTGGGGGATGGGATGGGGCAGGACTGGGACTGGGGCAGGGGCACGGGCCGAGGCTGGGACCAGGACTAGGGCTGGGGCCAGGCTGGGGCTGGGTTCGGCTCACGGGTGGGGCTTGGGCCAGGGCTGGGGCTGGGCTAGGGCAGGGCTGGGGCTGGGGCAGTGGCTGGGGCTGGGTCCAGGGGCTGTGGCTGGGCTGTGGCTGGAGCTGGGCTGGGGCTGAGGGTGGGGCCGGGGCTGGGCTAGGGCTGGGCTGGGGCCAAGGCTGCGACTGGGGCTGGATCCAGGGCTGGGGCTGGGCTGGGGGCAGGGGCTGAGGCCTGGGGTAGGGCTGGGACTGAGGTTGGGGCCGGGGCTGGGGCTGGAGTAGGCTGGAGGCTGGGCTGTGGCTGGGGATGGGGGCATGGCTGGGGCTGGGCTGGGGTCTGGGCTGGGCCTGGGACAGGGCTGGGCCCAAGGCTGCGGCAGGGCTGGGGTAGGGCTGGGGGCTGCGGCCGAGGCTGGGGCAGGGCTGGGGCCGGGATGGGGCTGGGTTCGGTGCAGGGTTGGGGCAGGGGCAGGGCTGGGCTAGGGCTGGGCTGGGGCCGGGTCTGAGGCCATGAGTGGGGCTTGGCTGGGGCCAGGGCTGGGGCCAGGGGTGGGGCTGGGGCTGGGGCAGGGCTGGGCCTGGGCTGGGGATGAGGCAGGTGTGTGGCTGGGACTGGGTCCAGGGCAGGGGCTGGGTAGGGCTGGGGCTAGGCTGGGTAGGGCTGGGGCAGGGCTGGGGCTAGGGCTGGGGCTGGGCTGGGGCTGGGTCCAGGGCTGTGGCTGGGCTGTGGCTGGAGCTGGGCTGTGGCTGTGAATGGGGCTGGGGCAGGGCTGGGGCAGGGCTGGGGTAGGGCTGGGGCTGCGGCCGAGGCTGGGGCAGGGCTGGGGCCGGGCTGGGGCTGGGTTCGGTGCAGGGCTGGGGCTGGGGCAGGGCTGGGCTAGGGCTGGGCTGGGGCCGGGGCTGGGGCCATGATTGGGGCTGGGCTGGGGCCAGGGCTGGGGCCAGGGGTGGGGCTGGGGCTGGGGCAGGGCTGGGGCAGGGTCCAGGGCTGTGGCTGGGCTGTGGCTGGAGCTGGGCTGGGGCTGAGGGTGGGGCTGGGGCTGGGCTAGGGCTGGGCTGGGGCCGGGGCTGCGACTGGGGCCGGATCCAGGGCTGGGGCTGTGGCTGGGTCTGGGGCTGGGATGGGGCAGGGCTGGGGCTGGGGCTGGGCTGTGGGCAGGGCTGGGGCTGGGGCTGGGGCTGGGGCTAGGGCTGGGGCTGGGCTGGGGCCGAGGGCAGGGCTGGGGCTGGGCTGGGGCCGAGGGCGGGGCTGGGGCAGGGCTGGGGCTGGGGCTGGAACCAAGTCTTGGGCAGGGCTGGGGCTGGGGCTGGGGCTGGGCAGGGCTGGGGCTGGAAATGGACCGGGACTGGGCAGGGGTAGGGCAGGGGCAGGGGCTGGGCTGGGGACGAGGGTGGGGCAGGGCTGGGGCTGGGCATGGACCGGGATTGGGCAGGGGTAGGGCCTGGGCTGGGGTCTGGGCTGGGGCTGAAGTTGGGCTGGGGCAGGGCTGGGGCTGGGGCTGGGGTTGGGCTGGGGCTGGGGCTGGGGCTGGGGCTGGGCTAGGGCTGGGGCTGGGTCCAGGGCTGGGGCAGGGCTGTGGCTGGAGCTGGGCTGGGGTTGAGGGTGGGGCTGGGGCTGGGCTAGGACTGCGCTGGAGCTGGGGCTGCAACTGGGGCTGGGTCCAGAGTTGGGGCTGGGCTGTGGCTGGGGCTGGGCTGGGGCAGGCCTGGGGCTGGGCTGGGGCTGGGCTGGGGCTGGGTCCAGGGCAGGGGCTGGGCTGGGGCTGGGGCTGGGCCAGGGCAGGGCTGGGGCAGGGGCAGGGTAGGGGCTGGGGCTGGGTGGTGGCTGGGGCTGGGCTGGGGCCGGGGCTGGGGCCATGAGTGGGGCTTGGCTGGGGCCAGGGCTGGGTCCAGGGGTGGGGCTGGGGCTGGGGCAGGGCTGGGCCTGGGCTGGGGATGAGGCTGGGGTGGGGCTGGGACTGGGTCCAGGGCAGGGGCTGGGTAGGGCTGGGGCTAGGCTGGGGCAGGGCTGGGGCAGGGCTGGGGCTAGGGCTGGGGCTGGGCTGGGGCTGGGTCCAGGGCTGTGGCTGGGCTGTGGCTGGAGCTGGGCTGTGGCTGTGAATGGGGCTGGGGCTGGGCTGGGGCTGGGCTGGGGCAGGGCTGGGGCTAGGGCTGGGGCTGGGCTGGGGCTGGGTCCATGGCTGTGGCTGGGCTGTGGCTGTGAATGGGGCTGCGGCCGAGGCTGGGGCAGGGCTGTGGCCGAGCTGGGGCTGGGTTCGGTGCTGGGCTGGGGCTGGGGCAGGGCTGGGCTAGGGCTGGGCTGGGGCCGGGGCTGGGGCCATGAGTGGGGCTGGGCTGGGGCCAGGGCTGGGGCCAGGGGTGGGGCTGGGGCTGGGGCAGGGCTGGGGCTGGATCCAGGGCTGTGGCTGGGCTGTGGCTGGAGCTGGGCTGGGGCTGAGGGTGGGGCTGGGGCTGGGGCTGGGCTAGGGCTGGGCTGGGGCTGGGGCTGCGACTGGGTCTGGATCCAGGGCTGGGGCCAGGCTGGGTCTGGGGCTGGGCTGAGGGCAGGGCTGGGGCTTGGCTGTGGCTGGGCTTGGGCTGGGGCTGGGATGTGGCAGGGCTGGGGCTTGGGCTGGGCTGTGGGCAGGGATGGGGATGGGGCTGGGGCTGGGGCTGGGGCTAGGGCTGGGGCTGGGCTGGGGCCGAGGGTGGGGCTGGGGCAGGGCTGGGGCTGGGGCTGGAACAATATCTTGGGCAGGGCTGGGGCTGGGACTGGGGCTGGGCAGGGCTGGGGCTGGAAATGGACCGGGACTGGGCAGGGGTAGGGCAGGGGCAGGGGCTGGGCTGGGGCCGGGGCTGGGGCCATGAGTGGGGCTTGGCTGGGGCCAAGGCTGGGGCCAGGGGTGGGGCTGGGGCTGGGGCAGGGCTGGGCCTGGGCTGGGGATGAGGCTGGGGTGGGGCTGGGACTGGGTCCAGGGCAGGGGCTGGGTAGGGCTGGGGCTAGGCTGGGGCAGGGCTGGGGCAGGGCTGGGGCTAGGGCTGGGGCTGGGCTGGGGCTGGGTCCAGGGCTGTGGCTGGGCTGTGGCTGGAGCTGGGCTGTGGCTGTGAATGGGGCTGGGGCTGGGCTGGGGCTGGGCTGGGGCAGGGCTGGGGCTAGGGCTGGGGCTGGGCTGGGGCTGGGTCCATGGCTGTGGCTGTGAATGGGGGCTGCGGCCGAGGCTGGGGCAGGGCTGTGGCCGAGCTGGGGCTGGGTTCGGTGCTGGGCTGGGGGCTGGGGCAGGGCTGGGCTAGGGCTGGGCTGGGGCCGGGTCTGAGGCCATGAGTGGGGCTTGGCTGGGGCCAGGGCTGGGGCCAGGGGTGGGGCTGGGGCTGGGGCAGGGCTGGGCCTGGGCTGGGGATGAGGCAGGTGTGTGGCTGGGACTGGGTCCAGGGCAGGGGCTGGGTAGGGCTGGGGCTAGGCTGGGTAGGGCTGGGGCAGGGCTGGGGCTAGGGCTGGGGCTGGGCTGGGGCTGGGTCCAGGGCTGTGGCTGGGCTGTGGCTGGAGCTGGGCTGTGGCTGTGAATGGGGCTGGGGCAGGGCTGGGGCAGGGCTGGGGTAGGGCTGGGGCTGCGGCCGAGGCTGGGGCAGGGGCTGGGGCCGGGCTGGGGCTGGGTTCGGTGCAGGGCTGGGGCTGGGGCAGGGCTGGGCTAGGGCTGGGCTGGGGCCGGGGCTGGGGCCATGATTGGGGCTGGGCTGGGGCCAGGGCTGGGGCCAGGGGTGGGGCTGGGGCTGGGGCAGGGCTGGGGCAGGGTCCAGGGCTGTGGCTGGGCTGTGGCTGCAGCTGGGCTGGGGCTGAGGGTGGGGCTGGGGCTGGGCTAGGGCTGGGCTGGGGCCGGGGCTGTGACTGGGGCCGGATCCAGGGCTGGGGCTGTGGCTGGGTCTGGGGCTGGGATGGGGAAGGGCTGGGGCTGGGGCTGGGCTGTGGGCAGGGCTGGGGCTGGGGCTGGGGCTGGGGCTAGGGCTGGGGCTGGGCTGGGGCCGAGGGCAGGGCTGGGGCTGGGCTGGGGCCGAGGGCGGGGCTGGGGCAGGGCTGGGGCTGGGGCTGGAACCAAGTCTTGGGCAGGGCTGGGGCTGGGGCTGGGGCTGGGCAGGGCTGGGGCTGGAAATGGACCGGGACTGGGCAGGGGTAGGGCAGGGGCAGGGGCTGGGCTGGGGACGAGGGTGGGGCAGGGCTGGGGCTGGGCATGGACCGGGATTGGGCAGGGGTAGGGCCTGGGCTGGGGTCTGGGCTGGGGCTGAAGTTGGGCTGGGGCAGGGCTGGGGCTGGGGCTGGGGTTGGGCTGGGGCTGGGGCTGGGGCTGGGGCTGGGCTAGGGCTGGGGCTGGGTCCAGGGCTGGGGCAGGGCTGTGGCTGGAGCTGGGCTGGGGTTGAGGGTGGGGCTGGGGCTGGGCTAGGACTGCGCTGGAGCTGGGGCTGCAACTGGGGCTGGGTCCAGAGTTGGGGCTGGGCTGTGGCTGGGGCTGGGCTGGGGCAGGCCTGGGGCTGTGCTGGGGCTGGGCTGGGGCTGGGTCCAGGGCAGGGGCTGGGCTGGGGCTGGGGCTGGGCCAGGGCAGGGCTGGGGCAGGGGCAGGGTAGGGGCTGGGGCTGGGTGGTGGCTGGGGCTGGGCTGGGGCCGGGGCTGGGGCCATGAGTGGGGCTTGGCTGGGGCCAGGGCTGGGTCCAGGGGTGGGGCTGGGGCTGGGGCAGGGCTGGGCCTGGGCTGGGGATGAGGCTGGGGTGGGGCTGGGACTGGGTCCAGGGCAGGGGCTGGGTAGGGCTGGGGCTAGGCTGGGGCAGGGCTGGGGCAGGGCTGGGGCTAGGGCTGGGGCTGGGCTGGGGCTGGGTCCAGGGCTGTGGCTGGGCTGTGGCTGGAGCTGGGCTGTGGCTGTGAATGGGGCTGGGGCTGGGCTGGGGCTGGGCTGGGGCAGGGCTGGGGCTAGGGCTGGGGCTGGGCTGGGGCTGGGTCCATGGCTGTGGCTGGGCTGTGGCTGTGAATGGGGCTGCGGCCGAGGCTGGGGCAGGGCTGTGGCCGAGCTGGGGCTGGGTTCGGTGCTGGGCTGGGGCTGGGGCAGGGCTGGGCTAGGGCTGGGCTGGGGCCGGGGCTGGGGCCATGAGTGGGGCTGGGCTGGGGCCAGGGCTGGGGCCAGGGGTGGGGCTGGGGCTGGGGCAGGGCTGGGGCTGGATCCAGGGCTGTGGCTGGGCTGTGGCTGGAGCTGGGCTGGGGCTGAGGGTGGGGCTGGGGCTGGGGCTGGGCTAGGGCTGGGCTGGGGCTGGGGCTGCGACTGGGTCTGGATCCAGGGCTGGGGCCAGGCTGGGTCTGGGGCTGGGCTGAGGGCAGGGCTGGGGCTTGGCTGTGGCTGGGCTTGGGCTGGGGCTGGGATGTGGCAGGGCTGGGGCTTGGGCTGGGCTGTGGGCAGGGATGGGGATGGGGCTGGGGCTGGGGCTGGGGCTAGGGCTGGGGCTGGGCTGGGGCCGGGGCTGCGACTGGGTCTGGATCCAGGGCTGGGGCCAGGCTGGGTCTGGGGCTGGGCTGAGGGCAGGGCTGGGGCTTGGCTGTGGCTGGGCTTGGGCTGGGGCTGGGATGTGGCAGGGCTGGGGCTTGGGCTGGGCTGTGGGCAGGGATGGGGATGGGGCTGGGGCTGGGGCTGGGGCTAGGGCTGGGGCTGGGCTGGGGCCGAGGGTGGGGCTGGGGCAGGGCTGGGGCTGGGGCTGGAACAATATCTTGGGCAGGGCTGGGGCTGCGACTGGGGCTGGGCAGGGCTGGGGCTGGAAATGGACCGGGACTGGGCAGGGGTAGGGCAGGGGCAGGGGCTGGGCTGGGGCCGGGGCTGGGGCCATGAGTGGGGCTTGGCTGGGGCCAAGGCTGGGGCCAGGGGTGGGGCTGGGGCTGGGGCAGGGCTGGGCCTGGGCTGGGGATGAGGCTGGGGTGGGGCTGGGACTGGGTCCAGGGCAGGGGCTGGGTAGGGCTGGGGCTAGGCTGGGGCAGGGCTGGGGCAGGGCTGGGGCTAGGGCTGGGGCTGGGCTGGGGCTGGGTCCAGGGCTGTGGCTGGGCTGTGGCTGGAGCTGGGCTGTGGCTGTGAATGGGGCTGGGGCTGGGCTGGGGCTGGGCTGGGGCAGGGCTGGGGCTAGGGCTGGGGCTGGGCTGGGGCTGGGTCCATGGCTGTGGCTGTGAATGGGGCTGCGGCCGAGGCTGGGGCAGGGCTGTGGCCGAGCTGGGGCTGGGTTCGGTGCTGGGCTGGGGCTGGGGCAGGGCTGGGCTAGGGCTGGGCTGGGGCCGGGGCTGGGGCCATGAGTGGGGCTGGGCTGGGGCCAGGGCTGGGGCCAGGGGTGGGGCTGGGGCTGGGGCAGGGCTGGGGCTGGATCCAGGGCTGTGGCTGGGCTGTGGCTGGAGCTGGGCTGGGGCTGAGGGTGGGGCTGGGTCTGGGGCTGGGCTAGGGCTGGGCTGGGGCTGGGGCTGCGACTGGGTCTGGATCCAGGGCTGGGGCCAGGCTGGGTCTGGGGCTGGGCTGAGGGCAGGGCTGGGGCTTGGCTGTGGCTGGGCTTGGGCTGGGGCTGGGATGTGGCAGGGCTGGGGCTTGGGCTGGGCTGTGGGCAGGGATGGGGCTGGGGCTGGGGCTGGGGCTGGGGCTAGGGCTGGGGCTGGGCTGGGGCCGGGGCTGCGACTGGGTCTGGATCCAGGGCTGGGGCCAGGCTGGGTCTGGGGCTGGGCTGAGGGCAGGGCTGGGGCTTGGCTGTGGCTGGGCTTGGGCTGGGGCTGGGATGTGGCAGGGCTGGGGCTTGGGCTGGGCTGTGGGCAGGGATGGGGCTGGGGCTGGGGCTGGGGCTGGGGCTAGGGCTGGGGCTGGGCTGGGGCCGAGGGTGGGGCTGGGGCAGGGCTGGGGCTGGGGCTGGAACAATATCTTGGGCAGGGCTGGGGCTGGGGCTGGGGCTGGGCAGGGCTGGGGCTGGAAATGGACCGGGACTGGGCAGGGGTAGGGCAGGGGCAGGGGCTGGGCTGGGGACGAGGGTGGGGCAGGGCTGGGGCTGGGCATGGACCGGGATTGGGCAGGGGTAGGGCCTGGGCTGGGGTCTGGGCTGGGGCTGGAGTTGGGCTGGGGCAGGGCTGGGGCTGGGGCTGGGGTTGGGCTGGGGCTGGGGCTGGGGCTGGGCTAGGGCTGGGGCTGGGTCCAGGGCTGGGGCAGGGCTGTGGCTGGGTCTGTGGCTGGGCTGGGGCTAGGTCCAGGGCTGTGGCTGGGCTGTGGCTGGAGCTGGGCTGGGGCTGAGGGTGGGGCTGGGCTGGGGCTGGGGCTGGGCTGTGGGCAGGGCTGGGGCTGGGGCTGGGGCTGGGGCTAGGGCTGGGGCTGGGCTGGGGCCGAGGGCAGGGCTGGGGCTGGGCTGGTGCCGAGGGCGGGGCTGGGGCAGGGCTGGGGCTGGGGCTGGAACCAAGTCTTGGGCAGGGCTGGGGCTGGGCTGTGGCTGGGCTTGGGCTTGGGCTGGGATGGGGCAGGGCTGGGGTTGGAGCTGGGGCTGGGCTGTGGGCAGGGCTGGGGCTGGGGCTGGGGTTGGGGCTGGGGCTAGGGCTGGGGCTGGGCTGGGGCCGAGGTCAGGGCTGGGGCTGGGGCTGGGGCCGAGGGCGGGGCTGGGGCAGGGCTGGGGCTGGGGCTGGGGCTGGAACCAAGTCTTGGGCAGGGCTGGGGCTGGGTCTGGGGCTGGGCTGAGGGCAGGGCTGGGGCTGGGCTGTGGCTGGGCTTGGGCTGGGGCTGGGATGGGGCAGGGCTGGGGCTGGGGCTGGGCTGTGGGCAGGGCTGGGGCTGGGGCTGGGGCTGGGGCTAGGGCTGGGGCTGGGCTGGGGCCGAGGGCAGGGCTGGGGCTGGGCTGGGGCCGAGGGCGGGGCTGGGGCAGGGCTGGGGCTGGGGCTGGAACCAAGTCTTGGGCAGGGCTGGGGCTGGGGCTGGGGCTGGGCAGGGCTGGGGCTGGAAATGGACCGGGACTGGGCAGGGGTACGGCCTGGGCTGGGGTCTGGGCTGGGGCTGGAGTTGGGCTGGGGCAGGGCTGGGGCTGGGGCTGGGGCTGGGCTAGGGCTGGGGCTGGGTCCAGGGCTGGGGCAGGGCTGTGGCTGGGTCTGTGGCTGGGCTGGGGCTAGGTCCAGGGCTGTGGCTGGGCTGTGGCTGGAGCTGGGCTGGGGTTGAGGGTGGGGCTGGGGCTGGGCTAGGACTGCGCTGGAGCTGGGGCTGCAACTGGGGCTGGGTCCAGAGTTGGGGCTGGGCTGTGGCTGGGGCTGGGCTGGGGCAGGCCTGGGGCTGGGCTGGGGCTGGGCTGGGGCTGGGTCCAGGGCAGGGGCTGGGCTGGGGCTGGGGCTGGGCCAGGGCAGGGCTGGGGCAGGGGCAGGGTAGGGGCTGGGGCTGGGTGGTGGCTGGGGCTGGGCTGGGGCCGGGGCTGGGGCCATGTGTGGGGCTTGGCTGGGGCCAGGGCTGGGGCCAGGGGTGGGGCTGGGGCTGGGGCAGGGCTGGGCCTGGGCTGGGGATGAGGCTGGGGTGGGGCTGGGACTGGGTCCAGGGCAGGGGCTGGGTAGGGCTGGGGCTAGGCTGGGGCAGGGCTGGGGCAGGGCTGGGGCTAGGGCTGGGGCTGGGCTGGGGCTGGGTCCAGGGCTGTGGCTGGGCTGTGGCTGGAGCTGGGCTGTGGCTGTGAATGGGGCTGGGGCTGGGCTGGGGCTGGGCTGGGGCAGGGCTGGGACTAGGGCTGGGGCTGGGCTGGGGCTGGGTCCATGGCTGTGGCTGGGCTGTGGCTGTGAATGGGGCTGTGGCCGAGGCTGGGGCAGGGCTGTGGCCGAGCTGGGGCTGGGTTCGGTGCTGGGCTGGGGCTGGGGCAGGGCTGGGCTAGGGCTGGGCTGGGGCCGGGGCTGGGGCCATGAGTGGGGCTGGGCTGGGGCCAGGGCTGGGGCCAGGGGTGGGGCTGGGGCTGGGGCAGGGCTGGGGCTGGGTCCAGGGCTGTGGCTGGGCTGTGGCTGGAGCTGGGCTGGGGCTGAGGGTGGGGCTGGGGCTGGGGCTGGGCTAGGGCTGGGCTGGGGCCGGGGCTGCGACTGGGTCTGGATCCAGGGCTGGGGCCAGGCTGGGTCTGGGGCTGGGCTGAGGGCAGGGCTGGGGCTTGGCTGTGGCTGGGCTTGGGCTGGGGCTGGGATGTGGCAGGGCTGGGGCTTGGGCTGGGCTGTGGGCAGGGATGGGGATGGGGCTGGGGCTGGGGCTGGGGCTGGGGCTGGGGCTGGGGCTAGGGCTGGGGCTGGGCTGGGGCCGGGGCTGCGACTGGGTCTGGATCCAGGGCTGGGGCCAGGCTGGGTCTGGGGCTGGGCTGAGGGCAGGGCTGGGGCTTGGCTGTGGCTGGGCCTGGGCTGGGGCTGGGATGTGGCAGGGCTGGGGCTTGGGCTGGGCTGTGGGCAGGGATGGGGATGGGGCTGGGGCTGGGGCTGGGGCTAGGGCTGGGGCTGGGCTGGGGCCGAGGGTGGGGCTGGGGCAGGGCTGGGGCTGGGGCTGGAACCAAGTCTTGGGCAGGGCTGGGGCTGGGGCTGGGGCTGGGCAGGGCTGGGGCTGGAAATGGACCGGGACTGGGCAGGGGTAGGGCAGGGGCAGGGGCTGGGCTGGGGACGAGGGTGGGGCAGGGCTGGGGCTGGGCATGGACCGGGATTGGGCAGGGGTAGGGCCTGGGCTGGGGTCTGGGCTGGGGCTGGAGTTGGGCTGGGGCAGGGCTGGGGCTGGGGCTGGGGTTGGGCTGGGGCTGGGTCTGGGGCTGGGCTAAGGCTGGGGCTGGGTCCAGGGCTGGGGCAGGGCTGTGGCTGGGTCTGTGGCTGGGCTGGGGCTAGGTCCAGGGCTGTGGCTGGGCTGTGGCTGGAGCTGGGCTGGGGCTGAGGGTGGGGCTGGGCTGGGGCTGGTGCTGGGCTGTGGGCAGGGCTGGGGCTGGGGCTGGGGCTGGGGCTAGGGCTGGGGCTGGGCTGGGGCCGAGGGCACGGCTGGGGCTGGGCTGGGGCTGGGGCTGGAACCAAGTCTCGGGCAGGGCTGGGGCTGGGTCTGGGGCTGGGCTGAGGGCAGGGCTGGGGCTGGGCTGTGGCTGGGCTTGGGCTGGGGCTGGGATGGGGCAGGGCTGGGGCTGGGGCTGGGCTGTGGGCAGGGCTGGGGCTGGGGCTGGGGCTGGGGCTAGGGCTGGGGCTGGGCTGGGGCCGAGGGCAGGGCTGGGGCTGGGCTGGGGCCGAGGGCGGGGCTGGGGCAGGGCTGGGGCTGGGGCTGGAACCAAGTCTTGGGCAGGGCTGGGGCTGGGGCTGGGGCTGGGCAGGGCTGGGGCTGGAAATGGACCGGGACTGGGCAGGGGTAGGGCAGGGGCAGGGGCTGGGCTGGGGACGAGGGTGGGGCAGGGCTGGGGCTGGGCATGGACCGGGATTGGGCAGGGGTAGGGCCTGGGCTGGGGTCTGGGCTGGGGCTGGAGTTGGGCTGGGGCAGGGCTGGGGCTGGGGCTGGGGTTGGGCTGGGGCTGGGGCTGGGGCTGGGCTAGGGCTGGGGCTGGGTCCAGGGCTGGGGCAGGGCTGTGGCTGGGTCTGTGGCTGGGCTGGGGCTAGGTCCAGGGCTGTGGCTGGGCTGTGGCTGGAGCTGGGCTGGGGTTGAGGGTGGGGCTGGGGCTGGGCTAGGACTGCGCTGGAGTAGGGCTGCAACTGGGGCTGGGTCCAGAGTTGGGGCTGGGCTGTGGCTGGGGCTGGGCTGGGGCAGGCCTGGGGCTGGGCTGGGGCTGGGGCAGGGTAGGGGCAGGGGCTGGGTGGTGGCTGGGGCTGGGCTGGGGCCGGGGCTGGGGCCATGAGTGGGGCTTGGCTGGGGCCAGGGCTGGGGCCAGGGGTGGGGCTGGGGCTGGGGCAGGGCTGGGCCTGGGCTGGGGATGAGGCTGGGGTGGGGCTGGGACTGGGTCCAGGGCAGGGGCTGGGTAGGGCTGGGGCTAGGCTGGGGCAGGGCTGGGGCAGGGCTGGGGCTAGGGCTGGGGCTGGGCTGGGGCTGGGTCCAGGGCTGTGGCTGGGCTGTGGCTGGAGCTGGGCTGTGGCTGTGAATGGGGCTGGGGCTGGGCTGGGGCTGGGCTGGGGCAGGGCTGGGGCTAGGGCTGGGGCTGGGCTGGGGCTGGGTCCATGGCTGTGGCTGGGCTGTGGCTGTGAATGGGGCTGCGGCCGAGGCTGGGGCAGGGCTGTGGCCGAGCTGGGGCTGGGTTCGGTGCTGGGCTGGGGCTGGGGCAGGGCTGGGCTAGGGCTGGGCTGGGGCCGGGGCTGGGGCCATGAGTGGGGCTGGGCTGGGGCCAGGGCTGGGGCCAGGGGTGGGGCTGGGGCTGGGGCAGGGCTGGGGCTGGATCCAGGGCTGTGGCTGGGCTGTGGCTGGAGCTGGGCTGGGGCTGAGGGTGGGGCTGGGGCTGGGCTAGGGCTGGGCTGGGGCCGGGGCTGCGACTGGGTCTGGATCCAGGGCTGGGGCCAGGCTGGGTCTGGGGCTGGGCTGAGGGCAGGGTTGGGGCTTGGCTGTGGCTGGGCTTGGGCTGGGGCTGGGATGTGGCAGGGCTGGGGCTTGGGCTGGGCTGTGGGCAGGGATGGGGATGGGGCTGGGGCTGGGGCTAGGGCTGGGGCTGGGCTGGGGCCGAGGGTGGGGCTGGGGCAGGGCTGGGGCTGGGGCTGGAACCAAGTCTTGGGCAGGGCTGGGGCTGGGGCTGGGGCTGGGCAGGGCTGGGGCTGGAAATGGACCGGGACTGGGCAGGGGTAGGGCAGGGGCAGGGGCTGGGCTGGGGACGAGGGTGGGGCAGGGCTGGGGCTGGGCATGGACCGGGATTGGGCAGGGGTAGGGCCTGGGCTGGGGTCTGGGCTGGGGCTGGAGTTGGGCTGGGGCAGGGCTGGGGCTGGGGCTGGGGTTGGGCTGGGGCTGGGGCTGGGGCTGGGCTAGGGCTGGGGCTGGGTCCAGGGCTGGGGCAGGGCTGAGGCTGGGTCTGTGGCTGGGCTGGGGCTAGGTCCAGGGCTGTGGCTGGGCTGTGGCTGGAGCTGGGCTGGGGCTGAGGGTGGGGCTGGGCTGGGGCTGGGGCTGGGCTGTGGCTGGAGCTGGGCTGGGGCCGAGGGCAGGGCTGGGGCTGGGCTGGGGCCGAGGGCGGGGCTGGGGCAGGGCTGGGGCTGGAACCAAGTCTTGGGCAGGGCTGGGGCTGGGTCTGGGCCTGGGCTGAGGGCAGGGCTGGGGCTGGGTCCAGGGCAGGGGCTGGGCTGGGGCTGGGGCTGGGCCAGGGCAGGGCTGGGGCAGGGGCAGGGTAGGGGCTGGGGCTGGGTGGTGGCTGGGGCTGGGCTGGGGCCTGGGCTGGGGCCATGAGTGGGGCTTGGCTGGGGCCAGGGCTGGGGCCAGGGGTGGGGCTGGGGCTGGGGCAGGGCTGGGCCTGGGCTGGGGATGAGGCTGGGGTGGGGCTGGGACTGGGTCCAGGGCAGGGGCTGGGTAGGGCTGGGGCTAGGCTGGGGCAGGGCTGGGGCAGGGCTGGGGCTAGGGCTGGGGCTGGGCTGGGGCTGGGTCCAGGGCTGTGGCTGGGCTGTGGCTGGAGCTGGGCTGTGGCTGTGAATGGGGCTGGGGCTGGGCTGGGGCTGGGCTGGGGCAGGGCTGGGGCTAGGGCTGGGGCTGGGCTGGGGCTGGGTCCATGGCTGTGGCTGGGCTGTGGCTGTGAATGGGGCTGCGGCCGAGGCTGGGGCAGGGCTGTGGCCGAGCTGGGGCTGGGTTCGGTGCTGGGCTGGGGCTGGGGCAGGGCTGGGCTAGGGCTGGGCTGGGGCCGGGGCTGGGGCCATGAGTGGGGCTGGGCTAGGGCCAGGGCTGGGGCCAGGGGTGGGGCTGGGGCTGGGGCAGGGCTGGGGCTGGGTCCAGGGCTGGGGCTGGGCTGTGGCTGGAGCTGGGCTGGGGCTGAGGGTGGGGCTGGGGCTGGGGCTGGGCTAGGGCTGGGCTGGGGCCGGGGCTGCGACTGGGTCTGGATCCAGGGCTGGGGCCAGGCTGGGTCTGGGGCTGGGCTGAGGGCAGGGCTGGGGCTTGGCTGTGGCTGGGCTTGGGCTGGGGCTGGGATGTGGCAGGGCTGGGGCTTGGGCTGGGCTGTGGGCAGGGATGGGGCTGGGGCTGGGGCTGGGGCTGGGGCTAGGGCTGGGGCTGGGCTGGGGCCGAGGGTGGGGCTGGGGCAGGGCTGGGGCTGGGGCTGGAACCAAGTCTTGGGCAGGGCTGGGGCTGGGGCTGGGGCTGGGGCTGGGCAGTGCTGGGGCTGGAAATGGACCGGGACTGGGCAGAGGTAGGGCAGGGGCAGGGGCTGGGCTGGGGACGAGGGTGGGGCAGGGCTGGGGCTGGGCATGGACCGGGATTGGGCAGGGGTAGGGCCTGGGCTGGGGTCTGGGCTGGGGCTGGAGTTGGGCTGGGGCTGGGGCTGGGGCTGGGCTAGGGCTGGGGCTGGGTCCAGGGCTGGGGCCAGGCTGGGTCTGGGGCTGGGCTGAGGGCAGGGCTGGGGCTTGGCTGTGGCTGGGCTTGGGCTGGGGCTGGGATGTGGCAGGGCTGGGGCTTGGGCTGGGCTGTGGGCAGGGATGGGGCTGGGGCTGGGGCTGGGGCTGGGGCTAGGGCTGGGGCTGGGCTGGGGCCGAGGGTGGGGCTGGGGCAGGGCTGGGGCTGGGGCTGGAACCAAGTCTTGGGCAGGGCTGGGGCTGGGGCTGGGGCTGGGCAGGGCTGGGGCTGGAAATGGACCGGGACTGGGCAGGGGTAGGGCAGGGGCAGGGGCTGGGCTGGGGACGAGGGTGGGGCAGGGCTGGGGCTGGGCATGGACCGGGATTGGGCAGGGGTAGGGCCTGGGCTGGGGTCTGGGCTGGGGCTGGAGTTGGGCTGGGGCAGGGGTGAGGCTGGGGCTGGGGTTGGGCTGGGGCTGGGGCTGGGGCTGGGCTAGGGCTGGGGCTGGGTCCAGGGCTGGGGCAGGGCTGTGGCTGGGTCTGTGGCTGGGCTGGGGCTAGGTTCAGGGCTGTGGCTGGGCTGTGGCTGGAGCTGGGCTGGGGCTGAGGGTGGGGCTGGGCTGGGGCTGGGGCTGGGCTGTGGGCAGGGCATGGGCTGGGGCTGGGGCTAGGGCTGGGGCTGGGCTGGGGCCGAGGGCAGGGCTGGGGCTGGGCTGGGGCCGAGGGCGGGGCTGGGGCAGGGCTGGGGCTGGGGCTGGAACCAAGTCTTGGGCAGGGCTGGGGCTGGGTCTGGGGCTGGGCTGAGGGCAGGGCTGGGGCTGGGCTGTGGCTGGGCTTGGGCTGGGGCTGGGATGGGGCAGGGCTGGGGCTGGGGCTGGGCTGTGGGCAGGGCTGGGGCTGGGGCTGGGGCTGGGGCTAGGGCTGGGGGCTGGGCTGGGGCCGAGGGCAGGGCTGGGGCTGGGCTGGGGCCAAGGGCGGGGCTGGGGCAGGGCTGGGGCTGGGGCTGGAACCAAGTCTTGGGCAGGGCTGGGGCTGGGGCTGGGGCTGGGCAGGGCTGGGGCTGGAAATGGACCGGGACTGGGCAGGGGTAGGGCAGGGGCAGGGGCTGGGCTGGGGACGAGGGTGGGGCAGGGCTGGGGCTGGGCATGGACCGGGATTGGGCAGGGGTAGGGCCTGGGCTGGGGTCTGGGCTGGGGCTGGAGTTGGGCTGGGGCAGGGCTGGGGCTGGGGCTGGGGTTGGGCTGGGGCTGGGGCTGGGGCTGGGCTAGGGCTGGGGCTGGGTCCAGGGCTGGGGCAGGGCTGTGGGTGGAGCTGGGCTGGGGTTGAGGGTGGGGCTGGGGCTGGGCTAGGACTGCGCTGGAGCTGGGGCTGCAACTGGGGCTGGGTCCAGAGTTGGGGCTAGGCTGTGGCTGGGGCTGGGCTGGGGCAGGCCTGGGGCTGGGCTGGGGCTGGGCTGGGGCTGGGTCCAGGGCAGGGGCTGGGCTGGGGCTGGGGCTGGGCCAGGGCAGGGCTGGGGCAGGGGCAGGGTAGGGGCTGGGGCTGGGTGGTGGCTGGGGCTGGGCTGGGGCCGGGGCTGGGGCCATGAGTGGGGCTTGGCTGGGGCCAGGGCTGGGGCCAGGGGTGGGGCTGGGGCTGGGGCAGGGCTGGGCCTGGGCTGGGGATGAGGCTGGGGTGGGGCTGGGACTGGGTCCAGGGCAGGGGCTGGGTAGGGCTGGGGCTAGGCTGGGGCAGGGCTGGGGCAGGGCTGGGGCTAGGGCTGGGGCTGGGCTGGGGCTGGGTCCAGGGCTGTGGCTGGGCTGTGGCTGGAGCTGGGCTGTGGCTGTGAATGGGGCTGGGGCTGGGCTGGGGCTGGGCTGGGGCAGGGCTGGGGCTAGGGCTGGGGCTGGGCTGGGGCTGGGTCCATGGCTGTGGCTGTGAATGGGGCTGCGGCCGAGGCTGTGGCCGAGCTGGGGCTGGGTTCGGTGCTGGGCTGGGGCTGGGGCAGGGCTGGGCTAGGGCTGGGCTGGGGCCGGGGCTGGGGCCATGAGTGGGGCTGGGCTGGGGCCAGGGCTGGGGCCAGGGGTGGGGCTGGGGCTGGGGCAGGGCTGGGGCTGGGCTGTGGGCAGGGATGGGGCTGGGGTTGGGGCTAGGGCTGGGGCTGGGCTGGGGCCAAGGGTGGGGCTGGGGCAGGGCTGGGGCTGGGGCTGGAACCAAGTCTTGGGCAGGGCTGGGGCTGGGGCTGGGGCTGGGCAGGGCTGGGGCTGGAAATGGACCGGGACTGGGCAGGGGTAGGGCAGGGGCAGGGGCTGGGCTGGGGACGAGGGTGGGGCAGGGCTGGGGCTGGGCATGGACCGGGATTGGGCAGGGGTAGGGCCTGGGCTGGGGTCTGGGCTGGGGCTGGAGTTGGGCTGGGGCAGGGCTGAGGCTGGGGCTGGGGTTGGGCTGGGGCTGGGGCTGGGGCTGGGCTAGGGCTGGGGCTGGGTCCAGGGCTGGGGCAGGGCTGTGGCTGGGTCTGTGGCTGGGCTGGGGCTAGGTTCAGGGCTGTGGCTGGGCTGTGGCTGGAGCTGGGCTGGGGCTGTGAATGGGGCTGGGGCTGGGCTGGGGCAGGGCTGGGGCTAGGGCTGGGGCTGGGCTGGGGCTGGGTCCATGGCTGTGGCTGGGCTGTGGCTGTGAATGGGGCTGCGGCCGAGGCTGGGGCAGGGCTGTGGCCGAGCTGGGGCTGGGTTCGGTGCTGGGCTGGGGCTGGTGCTTGGCTGTGGGCAGAGCTGGGGCCGGGGCTGGGGCCATGAGTGGGGCTGGGCTGGGGCCAGGGCTGGGGCCAGGGGTGGGGCTGGGCCTGGGGCAGGGCTGGGGCTGGGTCCAGGGCTGTGGCTGGGCTGTGGCTGGAGCTGGGCTGGGGCTGAGGGTGGGGCTGGGGCTGGGGCTGGGCTAGGGCTGGGCTTTGGCCGGGGTTGCGACTGGGTCTGGATCCAGGGCTGGGGCCAGGCTGGGTCTGGGGCTGGGCTGAGGGCAGGGCTGGGGCTTGGCTGTGGCTGGGCTTGGGCTGGGGCTGGGATGTGGCAGGGCTGGGGCTTGGGCTGGGCTGTGGGCAGGGATGGGGATGGGGCTGGGGCTGGGGCTGGGGCTAGGGCTGGGGCTGGGCTGGGGCCGGGGCTGCGACTGGGTCTGGATCCAGGGCTGGGGCCAGGCTGGGTCTGGGGCTGGGCTGAGGGCAGGGCTGGGGCTTGGCTGTGGCTGGGCTTGGGCTGGGGCTGGGATGTGGCAGGGCTGGGGCTTGGGCTGGGCTGTGGGCAGGGATGGGGATGGGGCTGGGGCTAGGGCTGGGGCTAGTGCCATGAGTGGGGCTTGGCTGGGGCCAGGGCTGGGGCCAGGGCTGGGGCTGGGGCTGGGGCAGGGCTGGGCCTGGGCTGGGGATGAGGCTGGGGTGGGGCTGGGACTGGGTCCAGGGCAGGGGCTGGGTAGGGCTGGGGCTAGGCTGGGGCAGGGCTGGGGCAGGGCTGGGGCTAGGGCTGGGGCTGGGCTGGGGCTGGGTCCAGGGCTGTGGCTGGGCTGTGGCTGGAGCTGGGCTGTGGCTGTGAATGGGGCTGGGGCTGGGCTGGGGCTGGGCTGGGGCAGGGCTGGGGCTAGGGCTGGGGCTGGGCTGGGGCTGGGTCCATGGCTGTGGCTGGGCTGTGGCTGTGAATGGGGCTGCGGCCGAGGCTGGGGCAGGGCTGTGGCCGAGCTGGGGCTGGGTTCGGTGCTGGGCTGGGGCTGGGGCAGGGCTGGGCTAGGGCTGGGCTGGGGCCGGGGCTGGGGCCATGAGTGGGGCTGGGCTGGGGCCAGGGCTGGGGCCAGGGGTGGGGCTGGGGCTGGGGCAGGGCTGGGGCTGGGTCCAGGGCTGTGGCTGGGCTGTGGCTGGAGCTGGGCTGGGGCTGAGGGTGGGGCTGGGGCTGGGGCTGGGCTAGGGCTGTGCTGGGGCCAGGGCTGCGACTGGGTCTGGATCCAGGGCTGGGGCCAGGCTGGGTCTGGGGCTGGGCTGAGGGCAGGGCTGGGGCTTGGCTGTGGCTGGGCTTGGGCTGGGGCTGGGATGTGGCAGGGCTGGGGCTTGGGCTGGGCTGTGGGCAGGGATGGGGATGGGGCTGGGGCTGGGGCTGGGGCTAGGGCTGGGGCTGGGCTGGGGCCGGGGCTGCGACTGGGTCTGGATCCAGGGCTGGGGCCAGGCTGGGTCTGGGGCTGGGCTGAGGGCAGGGCTGGGGCTTGGCTGTGGCTGGGCTTGGGCTGGGGCTGGGATGTGGCAGGGCTGGGGCTTGGGCTGGGCTGTGGGCAGGGATGGGGATGGGGCTGGGGCTGGGGCTGGGCTAGGGCTGGGGCTGGGTCCAGGGCTGGGGCAGGGCTGTGGCTGGGTCTGTGGCTTGGCTGGGGCTAGGTCCAGGGCTGTGGCTGGGCTGTGGCTGGAGCTGGGCTGGGGCTGAGGGTGGGGCTGGGCTGGGGCTGGGGCTGGGCTGTGGGCAGGGCTGGGGCTGGGGCTGGGGCTGGGGCTAGGGCTGGGGCTGGGCTGGGGCCGAGGGCAGGGCTGGGGCTGGGCTGGGGCCGAGGGCGGGGCTGGGGCAGGGCTGGGGCTGGGGCTGGAACCAAGTCTTGGGCAGGGCTGGGGCTGGGTCTGGGGCTGGGCTGAGGGCAGGGCTGGGGCTGGGCTGTGGCAGGGCTTGGGCTGGGGCTGGGATGGGGCAGGGCTGGGGCTGGGCATGGACCGGGATTGGGCAGGGGTAGGGCCTGGGCTGGGGTCTGGGCTGGGGCTGGAGTTGGGCTGGGGCAGGGCTGAGGCTGGGGCTGGGGTTGGGCTGGGGCTGGGGCTGGGGCTGGGCTAGGGCTGGGGCTGGGTCCAGGGCTGGGGCAGGGCTGTGGCTGGGTCTGTGGCTGGGCTGGGGCTAGGTCCAGGGCTGTGGCTGGGCTGTGGCTGGAGCTGGGCTGGGGCTGAGGGTGGGGCTGGGCTGGGGCTGGGGCTGGGCTGTGGGCAGGGCTGGGGCTGGGGCTGGGGCTGGGGCTAGGGCTGGGGCTGGGCTGGGGCCGAGGGCAGGGCTGGGGCTGGGCTGGGGCCGAGGGCGGGGCTGGGGCAGGGCTGGGGCTGGGGCTGGAACCAAGTCTTGGGCAGGGCTGGAGCTGGGTCTGGGGCTGGGCTGAGGGCAGGGCTGGGTCTGGGCTGTGGCTGGGCTTGGGCTGGGGCTGGGATGGGGCAGGGCTGGGGCTGGGGCTGGGCTGTGGGCAGGGCTGGGGCTGGGGCTGGGGCTGGGGCTAGGGCTGGGGCTGGGCTGGGGCCGAGGGCAGGGCTGGGGCTGGGCTGGGGCCGAGGGCGGGGCTGGGGCAGGGCTGGGGCTGGGGCTGGAACCAAGTCTTGGGCAGGGCTGGGGTTGGGGCTGGGGCTGGGCAGGGCTGGGGCTGGAAATGGACCGGGACTGGGCAGGGGTAGGGCAGGGGCAGGGGCTGGGCTGGGGACGAGGGTGGGGCAGGGCTGGGGCTGGGCATGGACCGGGATTGGGCAGGGGTAGGGCCTGGGCTGGGGTCTGGGCTGGGGCTGGAGTTGGGCTGGGGCAGGGCTGGGGCTGGGGCTGGGGTTGGGCTGGGGCTGGGGCTGGGGCTGGGCTAGGGCTGGGGCTGGGTCCAGGGCTGTGGCTGGGCTGTGGCTGGAGCTGGGCTGGGGTTGAGGGTGGGGCTGGGGCTGGGCTAGGACTGCGCTGGAGCTGGGGCTGCAACTGGGGCTGGGTCCAGAGTTGGGGCTGGGCTGTGGCTGGGGCTGGGCTGGGGCAGGCCTGGGGCTGGGCTGGGGCTGGGCTGGGGCTGGGTCCAGGGCAGGGGCTGGGCTGGGGCTGGGGCTGGGCCAGGGCAGGGCTGGGGCAGGGGCAGGGTAGGGGCTGGGGCTGGGTGGTGGCTGGGGCTGGGCTGGGGCCGGGGCTGGGGCCATGAGTGGGGCTTGGCTGGGGCCAGGGCTGGGGCCAGGGGTGGGGCTGGGGCTGGGGCAGGGCTGGGCCTGGGCTGGGGATGAGGCTGGGGTGGGGCTGGGACTGGGTCCAGGGCAGGGGCTGGGTAGGGCTGGGGCTAGGCTGGGGCAGGGCTGGGGCAGGGCTGGGGCTAGGGCTGGGGCTGGGCTGGGGCTGGGTCCAGGGCTGTGGCTGGGCTGTGGCTGGAGCTGGGCTGTGGCTGTGAATGGGGCTGGGGCTGGGCTGGGGCTGGGCTGGGGCAGGGCTGGGGCTAGGGCTGGGGCTGGGCTGGGGCTGGGTCCATGGCTGTGGCTGGGCTGTGGCTGTGAATGGGGCTGCGGCCGAGGCTGGGGCAGGGCTGTGGCCGAGCTGGGGCTGGGTTCGGTGCTGGGCTGGGGCTGGGGCAGGGCTGGGCTAGGGCTGGGCTGGGGCCGGGGCTGGGGCCATGAGTGGGGCTGGGCTGGGGCCAGGGCTGGGGCCAGGGGTGGGGCTGGGGCTGGGGCAGGGCTGGGGCTGGGTCCAGGGCTGTGGCTGGGCTGTGGCTGGAGCTGGGCTGGGGCTGAGGGTGGGGCTGGGGCTGGGGCTGGGCTAGGGCTGGGCTGGGGCCGGGGCTGCGACTGGGTCTGGATCCAGGGCTGGGGCCAGGCTGGGTCTGGGGCTGGGCTGAGGGCAGGGCTGGGGCTTGGCTGTGGCTGGGCTTGGGCTGGGGCTGGGATGTGGCAGGGCTGGGGCTTGGGCTGGGCTGTGGGCAGGGATGGGGATGGGGATGGGGCTGGGGCTGGGGCTGGGGCTAGGGCTGGGTCTGGGCTGGGGCCGGGGCTGCGACTGGGTCTGGATCCAGGGCTGGGGCCAGGCTGGGTCTGGGGCTGGGCTGAGGGCAGGGCTGGGGCTTGGCTGTGGCTGGGCTTGGGCTAGGTCCAGGGCTGTGGCTGGGCTGTGGCTGGAGGTGGGCTGGGGCTGAGGGTGGGGCTGGGCTGGGGCTGGGGCTGGGCTGAGGGCAGGGCTGGGGCTTGGCTGTGGCTGGGCTTGGGCTGGGGCTGGGATGTGGCAGGGCTGGGGCTTGGGCTGGGCTGTGGGCAGGGATGGGGATGGGGCTGGGGCTGGGGCTGGGCTAGGGCTGGGGCTGGGTCCAGGGCTGGGGCAGGGCTGTGGCTGGGTCTGTGGCTTGGCTGGGGCTAGGTCCAGGGCTGTGGCTGGGCTGTGGCTGGAGCTGGGCTGGGGCTGAGGGTGGGGCTGGGCTGGGGCTGGGGCTGGGCTGTGGGCAGGGCTGGGGCTGGGGCTGGGGCTGGGGCTAGGGCTGGGGCTGGGCTGGGGCCGAGGGCAGGGCTGGGGCTGGGCTGGGGCCGAGGGCGGGGCTGGGGCAGGGCTGGGGCTGGGGCTGGAACCAAGTCTTGGGCAGGGCTGGGGCTGGGTCTGGGGCTGGGCTGAGGGCAGGGCTGGGGCTGGGCTGTGGCAGGGCTTGGGCTGGGGCTGGGATGGGGCAGGGCTGGGGCTGGGCATGGACCGGGATTGGGCAGGGGTAGGGCCTGGGCTGGGGTCTGGGCTGGGGCTGGAGTTGGGCTGGGGCAGGGCTGAGGCTGGGGCTGGGGTTGGGCTGGGGCTGGGGCTGGGGCTGGGCTAGGGCTGGGGCTGGGTCCAGGGCTGGGGCAGGGCTGTGGCTGGGTCTGTGGCTGGGCTGGGGCTAGGTCCAGGGCTGTGGCTGGGCTGTGGCTGGAGCTGGGCTGGGGCTGAGGGTGGGGCTGGGCTGGGGCTGGGGCTGGGCTGTGGGCAGGGCTGGGGCTGGGGCTGGGGCTGGGGCTAGGGCTGGGGCTGGGCTGGGGCCGAGGGCAGGGCTGGGGCTGGGCTGGGGCCGAGGGCAGGGCTGGGGCTGGGCTGGGGCCGAGGGCGGGGCTGGGGCAGGGCTGGGGCTGGGGCTGGAACCAAGTCTTGGGCAGGGCTGGGGTTGGGGCTGGGGCTGGGCAGGGCTGGGGCTGGAAATGGACCGGGACTGGGCAGGGGTAGGGCAGGGGCAGGGGCTGGGCTGGGGACGAGGGTGGGGCAGGGCTGGGGCTGGGCATGGACCGGGATTGGGCAGGGGTAGGGCCTGGGCTGGGGTCTGGGCTGGGGCTGGAGTTGGGCTGGGGCAGGGCTGGGGCTGGGGCTGGGGTTGGGCTGGGGCTGGGGCTGGGGCTGGGCTAGGGCTGGGGCTGGGTCCAGGGCTGTGGCTGGGCTGTGGCTGGAGCTGGGCTGGGGTTGAGGGTGGGGCTGGGGCTGGGCTAGGACTGCGCTGGAGCTGGGGCTGCAACTGGGGCTGGGTCCAGAGTTGGGGCTGGGCTGTGGCTGGGGCTGGGCTGGGGCAGGCCTGGGGCTGGGCTGGGGCTGGGCTGGGGCTGGGTCCAGGGCAGGGGCTGGGCTGGGGCTGGGGCTGGGCCAGGGCAGGGCTGGGGCAGGGGCAGGGTAGGGGCTGGGGCTGGGTGGTGGCTGGGGCTGGGCTGGGGCCGGGGCTGGGGCCATGAGTGGGGCTTGGCTGGGGCCAGGGCTGGGGCCAGGGGTGGGGCTGGGGCTGGGGCAGGGCTGGGCCTGGGCTGGGGGATGAGGCTGGGGTGGGGCTGGGACTGGGTCCAGGGCAGGGGCTGGGTAGGGCTGGGGCTAGGCTGGGGCAGGGCTGGGGCAGGGCTGGGGCTAGGGCTGGGGCTGGGCTGGGGCTGGGTCCAGGGCTGTGGCTGGGCTGTGGCTGGAGCTGGGCTGTGGCTGTGAATGGGGCTGGGGCTGGGCTGGGGCTGGGCTGGGGCTGGGTCCATGGCTGTGGCTGGGCTGTGGCTGTGAATGGGGCTGCGGCCGAGGCTGGGGCAGGGCTGTGGCCGAGCTGGGGCTGGGTTCGGTGCTGGGCTGGGGCTGGGGCAGGGCTGGGCTAGGGCTGGGCTGGGGCCGGGGCTGGGGCCATGAGTGGGGCTGGGCTGGGGCCAGGGCTGGGGCCAGGGGTGGGGCTGGGGCTGGGGCAGGGCTGGGGCTGGGTCCAGGGCTGTGGCTGGGCTGTGGCTGGAGCTGGGCTGGGGCTGAGGGTGGGGCTGGGGCTGGGGGCTGGGCTAGGGCTGGGCTGGGGCCGGGGCTGCGACTGGGTCTGGATCCAGGGCTGGGGCCAGGCTGGGTCTGGGGCTGGGCTGAGGGCAGGGCTGGGGCTTGGCTGTGGCTGGGCTTGGGCTGGGGCTGGGATGTGGCAGGGCTGGGGCTTGGGCTGGGCTGTGGGCAGGGATGGGGATGGGGATGGGGCTGGGGCTGGGGCTGGGGCTGGGGCTAGGGCTGGGTCTGGGCTGGGGCCGGGGCTGCGACTGGGTCTGGATCCAGGGCTGGGGCCAGGCTGGGTCTGGGGCTGGGCTGAGGGCAGGGCTGGGGCTTGGCTGTGGCTGGGCTTGGGCTAGGTCCAGGGCTGTGGCTGGGCTGTGGCTGGAGGTGGGCTGGGGCTGAGGGTGGGGCTGGGCTGGGGGCTGGGGCTGGGCTGAGGGCAGGGCTGGGGCTTGGCTGTGGCTGGGCTTGGGCTGGGGCTGGGATGTGGCAGGGCTGGGGCTTGGGCTGGGCTGTGGGCAGGGATGGGGATGGGGCTGGGGCTGGGGCTGGGCTAGGGCTGGGGCTGGGTCCAGGGCTGGGGCAGGGCTGTGGCTGGGTCTGTGGCTTGGCTGGGGCTAGGTCCAGGGCTGTGGCTGGGCTGTGGCTGGAGCTGGGCTGGGGCTGAGGGTGGGGCTGGGCTGGGGCTGGGGCTGGGCTGTGGGCAGGGCTGGGGCTGGGGCTGGGGCTGGGGCTAGGGCTGGGGCTGGGCTGGGGCCGAGGGCAGGGCTGGGGCTGGGCTGGGGCCGAGGGCGGGGCTGGGGCAGGGCTGGGGCTGGGGCTGGAACCAAGTCTTGGGCAGGGCTGGGGCTGGGTCTGGGGCTGGGCTGAGGGCAGGGCTGGGGCTGGGCTGTGGCAGGGCTTGGGCTGGGGCTGGGATGGGGCAGGGCTGGGGCTGGGCATGGACCGGGATTGGGCAGGGGTAGGGCCTGGGCTGGGGTCTGGGCTGGGGCTGGAGTTGGGCTGGGGCAGGGCTGAGGCTGGGGCTGGGGTTGGGCTGGGGCTGGGGCTGGGGCTGGGCTAGGGCTGGGGCTGGGTCCAGGGCTGGGGCAGGGCTGTGGCTGGGTCTGTGGCTGGGCTGGGGCTAGGTCCAGGGCTGTGGCTGGGCTGTGGCTGGAGCTGGGCTGGGGCTGAGGGTGGGGCTGGGCTGGGGCTGGGGCTGGGCTGTGGGCAGGGCTGGGGCTGGGGCTGGGGCTGGGGCTAGGGCTGGGGCTGGGCTGGGGCCGAGGGCACGGCTGGGGCTGGGCTGGGGCCGAGGGCGGGGCTGGGGCAGGGCTGGGGCTGGGGCTGGAACCAAGTCTTGGGCAGGGCTGGAGCTGGGTCTGGGGCTGGGCTGAGGGCAGGGCTGGGTCTGGGCTGTGGCTGGGCTTGGGCTGGGGCTGGGATGGGGCAGGGCTGGGGCTGGGGCTGGGCTGTGGGCAGGGCTGGGGCTGGGGCTGGGGCTGGGGATAGGGCTGGGGCTGGGCTGGGGCCGAGGGCAGGGCTGGGGCTGGGCTGGGGCCGAGGGCGGGGCTGGGGCAGGGCTGGGGCTGGGGCTGGAACCAAGTCTTGGGCAGGGCTGGGGTTGGGGCTGGGGCTGGGCAGGGCTGGGGCTGGAAATGGACCGGGACTGGGCAGGGGTAGGGCAGGGGCAGGGGCTGGGCTGGGGACGAGGGTGGGGCAGGGCTGGGGCTGGGCATGGACCGGGATTGGGCAGGGGTAGGGCCTGGGCTGGGGTCTGGGCTGGGGCTGGAGTTGGGCTGGGGCAGGGCTGGGGCTGGGGCTGGGGTTGGGCTGGGGCTGGGGCTGGGGCTGGGCTAGGGCTGGGGCTGGGTCCAGGGCTGTGGCTGGGCTGTGGCTGGAGCTGGGCTGGGGTTGAGGGTGGGGCTGGGGCTGGGCTAGGACTGCGCTGGAGCTGGGGCTGCAACTGGGGCTGGGTCCAGAGTTGGGGCTGGGCTGTGGCTGGGGCTGGGCTGGGGCAGGCCTGGGGCTGGGCTGGGGCTGGGCTGGGGCTGGGTCCAGGGCAGGGGCTGGGCTGGGGCTGGGGCTGGGCCAGGGCAGGGCTGGGGCAGGGGCAGGGTAGGGGCTGGGGCTGGGTGGTGGCTGGGGCTGGGCTGGGGCCGGGGCTGGGGCCATGAGTGGGGCTTGGCTGGGGCCAGGGCTGGGGCCAGGGGTGGGGCTGGGGCTGGGGCAGGGCTGGGCCTGGGCTGGGGATGAGGCTGGGGTGGGGCTGGGACTGGGTCCAGGGCAGGGGCTGGGTAGGGCTGGGGCTAGGCTGGGGCAGGGCTGGGGCAGGGCTGGGGCTAGGGCTGGGGCTGGGCTGGGGCTGGGTCCAGGGCTGTGGCTGGGCTGTGGCTGGAGCTGGGCTGTGGCTGTGAATGGGGCTGGGGCTGGGCTGGGGCTGGGCTGGGGCAGGGCTGGGGCTAGGGCTGGGGCTGGGCTGGGGCTGGGTCCATGGCTGTGGCTGGGCTGTGGCTGTGAATGGGGCTGCGGCCGAGGCTGGGGCAGGGCTGTGGCCGAGCTGGGGCTGGGTTCGGTGCTGGGCTGGGGCTGGGGCAGGGCTGGGCTAGGGCTGGGCTGGGGCCGGGGCTGGGGCCATGAGTGGGGCTGGGCTGGGGCCAGGGCTGGGGCCAGGGGTGGGGCTGGGGCTGGGGCAGGGCTGGGGCTGGACCCAGGGCTGTGGCTGGGCTGTGGCTGGAGCTGGGCTGGGGCTGAGGGTGGGGCTGGGGCTGGGGCTGGGCTAGGGCTGGGCTGGGGCCGGGGGCTGCGACTGGGTCTGGATCCAGGGCTGGGGCCAGGCTGGGTCTGGGGCTGGGCTGAGGGCAGGGCTGGGGCTTGGCTGTGGCTGGGCTTGGGCTGGGGCTGGGATGTGGCAGGGCTGGGGCTTGGGCTGGGCTGTGGGCAGGGATGGGGATGGGGCTGGGGCTGGGGCTGGGGCTAGGGCTGGGGCTGGTCTGGGGCCGAGGGTGGGGCTGGGGCAGGGCTGGGGCTGGGGCTGGAACCAAGTCTTGGGCAGGGCTGGGGCTGGGGCTGGGGCTGGGCAGGGCTGGGGCTGGAAATGGACCGGGACTGGGCAGGGGTAGGGCAGGGGCAGGGGCTGGGCTGGGGACGAGGGTGGGGGCAGGGCTGGGGCTGGGCATGGACCGGGATTGGGCAGGGGTAGGGCCTGGGCTGGGGTCTGGGCTGGGGCTGGAGTTGGGCTGGGGCAGGGCTGGGGCTGGGGCTGGGGTTGGGCTGGGGCTGGGGCTGGGGCTGGGCTAGGGCTGGGGCTGGGTCCAGGGCTGGGGCAGGGCTGTGGCTGGGTCTGTGGCTGGGCTGGGGCTAGGTCCAGGGCTGTGGCTGGGCTGTGGCTGGAGCTGGGCTGGGGTTGAGGGTGGGGCTGGGGCTGGGCTAGGACTGCGCTGGAGCTGGGGCTGCAACTGGGGCTGGGTCCAGAGTTGGGGCTGGGCTGTGGCTGGGGCTGGGCTGGGGCAGGCCTGGGGCTGGGCTGGGGCTGGGCTGGGGCTGGGTCCAGGGCAGGGGCTGGGCTGGGGCTGGGGCTGGGCCAGGGCAGGGCTGGGGCAGGGGCAGGGTAGGGGCTGGGGCTGGGTGGTGGCTGCGGCTGGGCTGGGGCCGGGGATGGGGCCATGAGTGGGGCTTGGCTGGGGCCAGGGCTGGGCCTGGGCTGGGGATGAGGCTGGGGCTGGGCTGGGGCTGGGTCCAGGGCTGTGGCTGGGCTGTGGCTGTGAATGGGGCTGCGGCCGAGGCTGGGGCAGGGCTGTGGCCGAGCTGGGGCTGGGTTCGGTGCTGGGCTGGGGCTGGGGCAGGGCTGGGCTAGGGCTGGGCTGGGGCCGGGGCTGGGGCCATGAGTGGGGCTGGGCTGGGGCCAGGGCTGGGGCCAGGGGTGGGGCTGGGGCTGGGGCTGGGGCAGGGCTGGGGCTGGGTCCAGGGCTGTGGCTGGGCTGTGGCTGGAGCTGGGCTGGGGCTGAGGGTGGGGCTGGGGCTGGAGCTGGGCTAGGGCTGGGCTGGGGCCGGGGCTGCGACTGGGTCTGGATCCAGGGCTGGGGCCAGGCTGGGTCTGGGGCTGGGCTGAGGGCAGGGCTGGGGCTTGGCTGTGGCTGGGCTTGGGCTGGGGCTGGGATGTGGCAGGGCTGGGGCTTGGGCTGGGCTGTGGGCAGGGATGGGGATGGGGCTGGGGCTGGGGCTGGGGCTAGGGCTGGGGCTGGGCTGGGGCCGGGGCTGCGACTGGGTCTGGATCCAGGGCTGGGGCCAGGCTGGGTCTGGGGCTGGGCTGAGGGCAGGGCTGGGGCTTGGCTGTGGCTGGGCTTGGGCTGGGGCTGGGATGTGGCAGGGCTGGGGCTTGGGCTGGGCTGTGGGCAGGGATGGGGATGGGGCTGGGGCTGGGGCTGGGGCTAGGGCTGGGGCTGGGCTGGGGCCGAGGGCGGGGCTGGGGCAGGGCTGGGGCTGGGGCTGGAACCAAGTCTTGGGCAGGGCTGGGGCTGGGGCTGGGGCTGGGCAGGGCTGGGGCTGGAAATGGACCGGGACTGGGCAGGGGTAGGGCAGGGGCAGGGGCTGGGCTGGGGACGAGGGTGGGGCAGGGCTGGGGCTGGGCATGGACCGGGATTGGGCAGGGGTAGGGCCTGGGCTGGGGTCTGGGCTGGGGCTGGAGTTGGGCTGGGGCAGGGCTGAGGCTGGGGCTGGGGTTGGGCTGGGGCTGGGGCTGGGGCTGGGCTAGGGCTGGGGCTGGGTCCAGGGCTGGGGCAGGGCTGTGGCTGGGTCTGTGGCTGGGCTGGGGCTAGGTCCAGGGCTGTGGCTG
Organism: Melanerpes formicivorus; assembly: GCF_026170545.1. Lineage (NCBI taxonomy): Eukaryota > Metazoa > Chordata > Aves > Piciformes > Picidae > Melanerpes > Melanerpes formicivorus. Next base: position 64,246 of record NW_027143309.1, read on the forward strand.
GGCTGTGGCTGGAGCTGGGCTGGGGCTGAGGGTGGGGCTGGGCTGGGGCTGGGGCTGGGCTGTGGGCAGGGCTGGGGCTGGGGCTGGGGCTGGGGCTAGGGCTGGGGCTGGGCTGGGGCCGAGGGCAGGGCTGGGGCTGGGCTGGGGCCAAGGGCGGGGCTGGGGCAGGGCTGGGGCTGGGGCTGGAACCAAGTCTTGGGCAGGGCTGGGGCTGGGGCTGGGCTGAGGGCAGGGCTGGGGCTGGGCTGTGGCTGGGCTTGGGCTGGGGCTGGGATGGGGCAGGGCTGGGGCTGGGGCTGGGCTGTGGGCAGGGCTGGGGCTGGGGCTGGGGCTGGGGCTAGGGCTGGGGCTGGGCTGGGGCCGAGGGCAGGGCTGGGGCTGGGCTGGGGCCGAGGGCGGGGCTGGGGCAGGGCTGGGGCTGGGGCTGGAACCAAGTCTTGGGCAGGGCTGGGGCTGGGGCTGGGGCTGGGCAGGGCTGGGGCTGGAAATGGACCGGGACTGGGCAGGGGTAGGGCAGGGGCAGGGGCTGGGCTGGGGACGAGGGTGGGGCAGGGCTGGGGCTGGGCATGGACCGGGATTGGGCAGGAGTAGGGCCTGGGCTGGGGTCTGGGCTGGGGCTGGAGTTGGGCTGGGGCAGGGCTGGGGCTGGGGCTGGGGTTGGGCTGGGGCTGGGGCTGGGGCTGGGCTAGGGCTGGGGCTGGGTCCAGGGCTGGGGCAGGGCTGTGGCTGGGTCTGTGGCTGGGCTGGGGCTAGGTCCAGGGCTGTGGCTGGGCTGTGGCTGGAGCTGGGCTGGGGTTGAGGGTGGGGCTGGGGCTGGGCTAGGACTGCGCTGGAGCTGGGGCTGCAACTGGGGCTGGGTCCAGAGTTGGGGCTGGGCTGTGGCTGGGGCTGGGCTGGGGCAGGCCTGGGGCTGGGCTGGGGCTGGGCTGGGGCTGGGTCCAGGGCAGGGGCTGGGCTGGGGCTGGGGCTGGGCCAGGGCAGGGCTGGGGCAGGGGCAGGGTAGGGGCTGGGGCTGGGTGGTGGCTGGGGCTGGGCTGGGGGCCGGGGCTGGGGCCATGAGTGGGGCTTGGCTGGGGCCAGGGCTGGGGCCAGGGGTGGGGGCTGGGGCTGGGGCAGGGCTGGGCCTGGGCTGGGGATGAGGCTGGGGTGGGGCTGGGACTGGGTCCAGGGCAGGGGCTGGGTAGGGCTGGGGCTAGGCTGGGGCAGGGCTGGGGCAGGGCTGGGGCTAGGGCTGGGGCTGGGCTGGGGCTGGGTCCAGGGCTGTGGCTGGGCTGTGGCTGGAGCTGGGCTGTGGCTGTGAATGGGGCTGGGGCTGGGCTGGGGCTGGGCTGGGGCAGGGCTGGGGCTAGGGCTGGGGCTGGGGCTGGGGCTGGGTCCATGGCTGTGGCTGGGCTGTGGCTGTGAATGGGGCTGCGGCCGAGGCTGGGGCAGGGCTGTGGCCGAGCTGGGGCTGGGTTCGGTGCTGGGCTGGGGCTGGGGCAGGGCTGGGCTAGGGCTGGGCTGGGGCCGGGGCTGGGGCCATGAGTGGGGCTGGGCTGGGGCCAGGGCTGGGGCCAGGGGTGGGGGCTGGGGCTGGGGCAGGGCTGGGCCTGGGTCCAGGGCTGTGGCTGGGCTGTGGCTGGAGCTGGGCTGGGGCTGAGGTGGGGCTGGGGCTGGGGCTGGGCTAGGGCTGGGCTGGGGCCGGGGCTGCGACTGGGTCTGGATCCAGGGCTGGGGCCAGGCTGGGTCTGGGGCTGGGCTGAGGGCAGGGCTGGGGCTTGGCTGTGGCTGGGCTTGGGCTGGGGCTGGGATGTGGCAGGGCTGGGGCTTGGGCTGGGCTGTGGGCAGGGGATGGGGAAGGGGCTGGGGCTGGGGCTGGGGCTAGGGCTGGGGCTGCGCTGGGGCCGGGGCTGCGACTGGGTCTGGATCCAGGGCTGGGGCCAGGCTGGGTCTGGGGCTGGGCTGAGGGCAGGGCTGGGGCTTGGCTGTGGCTGGGCTTGGGCTGGGGCTGGGATGTGGCAGGGCTGGGGCTTGGGCTGGGCTGTGGGGCAGGGATGGGGATGGGGCTGGGGCTGGGGGCTGGGCTGGGGCTGGAAATGGACCGGGACTGGGCAGGGGTAGGGCAGGGGCAGGGGCTGGGCTGGGGACGAGGGTGGGGCAGGGCTGGGGCTGGGCATGGACCGGGATTGGGCAGGGGTAGGGCCTGGGCTGGGGTCTGGGCTGGGGCTGGAGTTGGGCTGGGGCAGGGCTGGGGCTGGGGCTGGGGTTGGGCTGGGGCTGGGGCTGGGGCTGGGGCTAGGGCTGGGGCTGGGTCCAGGGCTGGGGCAGGGCTGTGGCTGGGTCTGTGGCTGGGCTGGGGCTAGGTCCAGGGCTGTGGCTGGGCTGTGGCTGGAGCTGGGCTGGGGCTGAGGGTGGGGCTGGGCTGGGGCTGGTGCTGGGCTGTGGGCAGGGCTGGGGCTGGGGCTGGGGCTGGGGCTAGGGCTGGGGGCTGGGCTGGGGCCGAGGGCAGGGCTGGGGCTGGGCTGGGGCCGAGGGCGGGGCTGGGGCAGGGCTGGGGCTGGGGCTGGAACCAAGTCTTGGGCAGGGCTGGGGCTGGGGCTGGGGCTGGGGCTGAGGGCAGGGCTGGGGCTGGGCTGTCGCTGGGCTTGGGCTGGGGCTGGGGATGGGGCAGGGCTGCGGATGGGGCTGGGCTGTGGGCAGGGCTGGGGCTGGGGCTGGGGCTGGGGCTAGGTCCAAAGCTGTGGCTGGGCTGTGGCTGGAGCTGGGCTGGGGTTGAGGGTGGGGCTGGGGGCTGGGCTAGGACTGCGCTGGAGCTGGGGCTGCAACTGGGGCTGGGTCCAGAGTTGGGGCTGGG
>NW_027143310.1:0-67025 GCF_026170545.1 Melanerpes formicivorus
TAATTTTGGCCTCATTTTGACTGCCTCCAGAAGTTAGATCAGATGGCAAATTGGATTTGGTGCTAGGTCTTTCCCTTTAGGTTTTACCCCAACAATGTTTTCATTAGTTTCGCTCACTCTCGAAATCAAGCATTTTACAGCAGGTTGGAGCAGCCTGTATCTCAGCACAGGAATAAGGTAGGGAAGAATTCTAAGGATCATTTTGACTGCCTCCAGAAGTTAGATCAGATGGCAAATTGGATTTGGTGCTAGGTCTTTCCTTTAGGTTTTACCCCAACAATGTTTTCATTAGTTTCGCTCACTCTCGAAATCAAGCATTTTACAGCAGGTTGGAGCAGCCTGTATCTCAGCACAGGAATAAGGTAGGGAAGAATTCTAAGGATCATTTTGACTGCCTCCAGAAGTTAGATCAGATGGCAAATTGGATTTGGTGCTAGGTCTTTCCCTTTAGGTTTTACCCCAACAATGTTTTCATTAGTTTCGCTCACTCTCGAAATCAAGCATTTTACAGCAGGTTGGAGCAGCCTGTATCTCAGCACAGGAATAAGGTAGGGAAGAATTCTAAGGATCATTTTGACTGCCTCCAGAAGTTAGATCAGATGGCAAATTGGATTTGGTGCTAGGTCTTTCCCTTTAGGTTTTACCCCAACAATGTTTTCATTAGTTTCGCTCACTCTCGAAATCAAGCATTTTACAGCAGGTTGGAGCAGCCTGTATCTCAGCACAGGAATAAAGTAGGGAAGAATTCTAAGGCTCATTTTGACTGCCTCCAGAAGTTAGATCAGATGGCAAATTGGATTTGGTGCTAGGTCTTTCCCTTTAGGTTTTACCCCAACAATGTTTTCATTAGTTTCGCTCACTCTCGAAATCAAGCATTTTACAGCAGGTTGGAGCAGCCTGTATCTCAGCACAGGAATAAGGTAGGGAAGAATTCTAAGGCTCATTTTGACTGCCTCCAGAAGTTAGATCAGATGGCAAATTGGATTTGGTGCTAGGTCTTTCCCTTTAGGTTTTACCCCAACAATGTTTTCATTAGTTTCGCTCACTCTCGAAATCAAGCATTTTACAGCAGGTTGGAGCAGCCTGTATCTCAGCACAGGAATAAGGTAGGGAAGAATTCTAAGGCTCATTTTGACTGCCTCCAGAAGTTAGATCAGATGGGCAAATTGGATTTGGTGCTAGGTCTTTCCCTTTAGGTTTTACCCCAACAATGTTTTCATTAGTTTCGCTCACTCTCGAAATCAAGCATTTTACAGCAGGTTGGAGCAGCCTGTATCTCAGCACAGCAATAAGGTAGGGAAGAATTCAAATGCTCATTTTGACTGCCTCCAGAAGTTAGATCAGATGGCAAATTGGATTTGGTGCTAGGTCTTTCCCTTTAGGTTTTACCCCAACAATGTTTTCATTAGTTTCGCTCACTCTCGAAATCAAGCATTTTTACAGCAGGTTGGAGCAGCCTGTATCTCAGCACAGGAATAAGGTAGGGAAGAATTCTAAGGCTCATTTTGACTGCCTCCAGAAGTTAGATCAGATGGCAAATTGGATTTGGTGCTAGGTCTTTCCCTTTAGGTTTTACTCCAACAATGTTTTCATTAGTTTCGCTCACTCTCGAAATCAAGCATTTTACAGCAGGTTGGAGCAGCCTGTATCTCAGCACAGGAATAAGGTAGGGAAGAATTCTAAGGATCATTTTGACTGCCTCCAGAAGTTAGATCAGATGGCAAATTGGATTTGGTGCTAGGTCTTTCCCTTTAGGTTTTACCCCAACAATGTTTTCATTAGTTTCGCTCACTCTCGAAATCAAGCATTTTACAGCAGGTTGGAGCAGCCTGTATCTCAGCACAGGAATAAGGTAGGGAAGAATTCTAAGGATCATTTTGACTGCCTCCAGAAGTTAGATCAGATGGCAAATTGGATTTGGTGCTAGGTCTTTCCCTTTAGGTTTTACCCCAACAATGTTTTCATTAGTTTCGCTCACTCTCGAAATCAAGCATTTTACAGCAGGTTGGAGCAGCCTGTATCTCAGCACAGGAATAAGGTAGGGAAGAATTCAAAGGCTCATTTGACTGCCTCCAGAAGTTAGATCAGATGGCAAATTGGATTTGGTGCTAGGTCTTTCCCTTTAGGTTTTACCCCAACAATGTTTTCATTAGTTTCGCTCACTCTCGAAATCAAGCATTTTACAGCAGGTTGGAGCAGCCTGTATCTCAGCAGAGGAATAAGGTAGGGAAGAATTCTAAGGCTCATTTTGACTGCCTCCAGAAGTTAGATCAGATGGCAAATTGGATTTGGTGCTAGGTCTTTCCCTTTAGGTTTTACCCCAACAATGTTTTCATTAGTTTCGCTCACTCTCGAAATCAAGCATTTTACAGCAGGTTGGAGCAGCCTGTATCTCAGCACAGGAATAAGGTAGGGAAGAATTCTAAGGATCATTTTGACTGCCTCCAGAAGTTAGATCAGATGGCAAATTGGATTTGGTGCTAGGTCTTTCCCTTTAGGTTTTACCCCAACAATGTTTTCATTAGTTTCGCTCACTCTCGAAATCAAGCATTTTACAGCAGGTTGGAGCAGCCTGTATCTCAGCACAGGAATAAGGTAGGGGAAGAATTCTAAGGATCATTTTGACTGCCTCCAGAAGTTAGATCAGATGGCAAATTGGATCTGGTGCTAGGTCTTTCCCTTTAGGTTTTACCCCAACAATGTTTTCATTAGTTTCGCTCACTCTCGAAATCAAGCATTTTACAGCAGGTTGGAGCAGCCTGTATCTCAGCACAGGAATAAGGTAGGGAAGAATTCTAAGGCTCATTTTGACTGCCTCCAGAAGTTAGATCAGATGGCAAATTGGATTTGGTGCTAGGTCTTTCCCTTTAGGTTTTACCCCAACAATGTTTTCATTAGTTTCGCTCACTCTCGAAATCAAGCATTTTACAGCAGGTTGGAGCAGCCTGTATCTCAGCACAGGAATAAGGTAGGGAAGAATTCTAAGGCTCATTTTGACTGCCTCCAGAAGTTAGATCAGATGGCAAATTGGATTTGGTGCTAGGTCTTTCCCTTTAGGTTTTACCCCAACAATGTTTTCATTAGTTTCGCTCACTCTCGAAATCAAGCATTTTACAGCAGGTTGGAGCAGCCTGTATCTCAGCACAGGAATAAGGTAGGGAAGAATTCTAAGGATCATTTTGACTGCCTCCAGAAGGTTAGATCAGATGGCAAATTGGATTTGGTGCTAGGTCTTTCCCTTTAGGTTTTACCCCAACAATGTTTTCATTAGTTTCGCTCACTCTCGAAATCAAGCATTTTACAGCAGGTTGGAGCAGCCTGTATCTCAGCACAGGAATAAGGTAGGGAAGAATTCTAAGGCTCATTTGACTGCCTCCAGAAGTTAGATCAGATGGCAAATTGGATTTGGTGCTAGGTCCTTTCCCTTTAGGTTTTACCCCAACAATGTTTTCATTAGTTTCGCTCACTCTCGAAATCAAGCATTTTACAGCAGGTTGGAGCAGCCTGTATCTCAGCACAGGAATAAGGTAGGGAAGAATTCAAATGCTCATTTTGACTGCCTCCAGAAGTTAGATCAGATGGCAAATTGGATTTGGTGCTAGGTCTTTCCCTTTAGGTTTTACCCCAACAATGTTTTCATTAGTTTCGCTCACTCTCGAAATCAAGCATTTTACAGCAGGTTGGAGCAGCCTGTATCTCAGCACAGGAATAAGGTAGGGAAGAATTCAAATGCTCATTTTGACTGCCTCCAGAAGTTAGATCAGATGGCAAATTGGATTTGGTGCTAGGTCTTTCCCTTTAGGTTTTACCCCAACAATGTTTTCATTAGTTTTCGCTCACACTCGAAATCAAGCATTTTACAGCAGGTTGGAGCAGCCTGTATCTCAGCACAGGAATAAGGTAGGGAAGAAACTCTAAGGATCATTTTGACTGCCTCCAGAAGTTAGATCAGATGGCAAATTGGATTTGGTGCTAGGTCTTTCCCTTTAGGTTTTACCCCAACAATGTTTTCATTAGTTTCGCTCACACTCGAAATCAAGCATTTTACAGCAGGTTGGAGCAGCCTGTATCTCAGCACAGGAATAAGGTAGGGAAGAATTCTAAGGCTCATTTTGACTGCCTCCAGAAGTTAGATCAGATGGCAAATTGGATTTGGTGCTAGGTCTTTCCCTTTAGGTTTTACCCCAACAATGTTTTCATTAGTTTCGCTCACTCTCGAAATCAAGCATTTTACAGCAGGTTGGAGCAGCCTGTATCTCAGCACAGGAATAAGGTAGGGAAGAATTCTAAGGATCATTTTGACTGCCTCCAGAAGTTAGATCAGATGGCAAATTGGATCTGGTGCTAGGTCTTTCCCTTTAGGTTTTACCCCAACAATGTTTTCATTAGTTTCGCTCACTCTCGAAATCAAGCATTTTACAGCAGGTTGGAGCAGCCTGTATCTCAGCACAGGAATAAGGCAGGGAAGAATTCTAAGGATCATTTTGACTGCCTCCAGAAGTTAGATCAGATGGCAAATTGGATTTGGTGCTAGGTCTTTCCCTTTAGGTTTTACCCCAACAATGTTTTCATTAGTTTCGCTCACTCTCGAAATCAAGCATTTTACAGCAGGTTGGAGCAGCCTGTATCTCAGCACAGGAATAAGGTAGGGAAGAATTCTAAGGCTCATTTTGACTGCCTCCAGAAGTTAGATCAGATGGCAAATTGGATTTGGTGCTAGGTCTTTCCCTTTAGGTTTTACCCCAACAATGTTTTCATTAGTTTCGCTCACTCTCGAAATCAAGCATTTTACAGCAGGTTGGAGCAGCCTGTATCTCAGCACAGGAATAAGGTAGGGAAGAATTCTAAGGATCATTTTGACTGCCTCCAGAAGTTAGATCAGATGGCAAATTGGATTTGGTGCTAGGTCTTTCCCTTTAGGTTTTACCCCAACAATGTTTTCATTAGTTTCGCTCACTCTCGAAATCAAGCATTTTACAGCAGGTTGGAGCAGCCTGTATCTCAGCACAGGAATAAGGTAGGGAAGAATTCTAAGGCTCATTTTGACTGCCTCCAGAAGTTAGATCAGATGGCAAATTGGATTTGGTGCTAGGTCTTTCCCTTTAGGTTTTACCCCAACATGTTTTCATTAGTTTCGCTCACTCTCGAAATCAAGCATTTTACAGCAGGTTGGAGCAGCCTGTATCTCAGCAGAGGAATAAGGTAGGGAAGAATTCTAAGGCTCATTTTGACTGCCTCCAGAAGTTAGATCAGATGGCAAATTGGATTTGGTGCTAGGTCTTTCCCTTTAGGTTTACCCCAACAATGTTTTTCATTAGTTTCGCTCACTCTCGAAATCAAGCATTTTACAGCAGGTTGGAGCAGCCTGTATCTCAGCACAGGAATAAGGTAGGGAAGAAATTCTAAGGATCATTTTGACTGCCTCCAGAAGTTAGATCAGATGGCAAATTGGATTTGGTGCTAGGTCTTTCCCTTTAGGTTTTACCCCAACAATGTTTTCATTAGTTTCGCTCACTCTCGAAATCAAGCATTTTACAGCAGGTTTGGAGCAGCCTGTATCTCAGCACAGGAATAAGGTAGGGAAGAATTCTAAGGATCATTTTGACTGCCTCCAGAAGTTAGATCAGATGCAAATTGGATTTGGTGCTAGGTCTTTCCCTTTAGGTTTTACCCCAACAATGTTTTCATTAGTTTCGCTCACTCTCGAAATCAAGCATTTTACAGCAGGTTGGAGCAGCCTGTATCTCAGCACAGGAATAAGGTAGGGAAGAATTCTAAGGATCATTTTGACTGCCTCCAGGAAGTTAGATCAGATGGCAAATCGGATCTGGTGCTAGGTCTTTCCCTTTAGGTTTTACCCCAACAATGTTTTCATTAGTTTCGCTCACTCTCGAAATCAAGCATTTTACAGCAGGTTGGAGCAGCCTGTATCTCAGCACAGGAATAAGGCAGGGAAGAATTCTAAGGATCATTTTGACTGCCTCCAGAAGTTAGATCAGATGGCAAATTGGATTTGGTGCTAGGTCTTTCCCTTTAGGTTTTACCCCAACAATGTTTTCATTAGTTTCGCTCACTCTCGAAATCAAGCATTTTACAGCAGGTTGGAGCAGCCTGTATCTCAGCACAGGAATAAGGTAGGGAAGAATTCTAAGGATCATTTTGACTGCCTCCAGAAGTTAGATCAGATGGCAAATTGGATTTGGTGCTAGGTCTTTCCCTTTAGGTTTTACCCAACAATGTTTTCATTAGTTTCGCTCACTCTCGAATCAAGCATTTTACAGCAGGTTGGAGCAGCCTGTATCTCAGCACAGGAATAAGGTAGGGAAGAATTCTAAGGATCATTTTGACTGCCTCCAGAAGTTAGATCAGATGGCAAATTGGATTTGGTGCTAGGTCTTTCCCTTTAGGTTTTACCCCAACAATGTTTTCATTAGTTTCGCTCACTCTCGAAATCAAGCATTTTACAGCAGGTTGGAGCAGCCTGTATCTCAGCACAGGAATAAGGTAGGGAAGAATTCTAAGGCTCATTTTGACTGCCTCCAGAAGTTAGATCAGATGGCAAATTGGATTTGGTGCTAGGTCTTTCCCTTTAGGTTTTACCCCAACAATGTTTTCATTAGTTTTCGCTCACTCTCGAAATCAAGCATTTTACAGCAGGTTGGAGCAGCCTGTATCTCAGCACAGGAATAAGGTAGGGAAGAATTCAAATGCTCATTTTGACTGCCTCCAGAAGGTTAGATCAGATGGCAAATTGGATTTGGTGCTAGGTCTTTCCCTTTAGGTTTTACCCCAACAATGTTTTCATTAGTTTCGCTCACTCTCGAAATCAAGCATTTTACAGCAGGTTGGAGCAGCCTGTATCTCAGCACAGGAATAAGGTAGGGAAGAATTCAAATGCTCATTTTGACTGCCTCCAGAAGTTAGATCAGATGGCAAATTGGATTTGGTGCTAGGTCTTTCCCTTTAGGTTTTACCCCAACAATGTTTTCATTAGTTTCGCTCACACTCGAAATCAAGCATTTTACAGCAGGTTGGAGCAGCCTGTATCTCAGCACAGGAATAAGGTAGGGAAGAACTCTAAGGATCATTTTGACTGCCTCCAGAAGTTAGATCAGATGGCAAATTGGATTTGGTGCTAGGTCTTTCCCTTTAGGTTTTACCCCCAACAATGTTTTCATTAGTTTCGCTCACACTCGAAATCAAGCATTTTACAGCAGGTTGGAGCAGCCTGTATCTCAGCACAGGAATAAGGTAGGGAAGAATTCTAAGGCTCATTTTGACTGCCTCCAGAAGTTAGATCAGATGGCAAATTGGATTTGGTGCTAGGTCTTTCCCTTTAGGTTTTACCCCAACAATGTTTTCATTAGTTTCGCTCACTCTCGAAATCAAGCATTTTACAGCAGGTTGGAGCAGCCTGTATCTCAGCACAGGAATAAGGTAGGGAAGAATTCTAAGGCTCATTTTGACTGCCTCCAGAAGTTAGATCAGATGGCAAATTGGATTTGGTGCTAGGTCTTTCCCTTTAGGTTTTACCCCAACAATGTTTTCATTAGTTTCGCTCACTCTCGAAATCAAGCATTTTACAGCAGGTTGGAGCAGCCTGTATCTCAGCACAGGAATAAGGTAGGGAAGAATTCTAAGGATCATTTTGACTGCCTCCAGAAGTTAGATCAGATGGCAAATTGGATTTGGTGCTAGGTCTTTCCCTTTAGGTTTTACCCCAACAATGTTTTCATTAGTTTCGCTCACTCTCGAAATCAAGCATTTTACAGCAGGTTGGAGCAGCCTGTATCTCAGCACAGGAATAAGGTAGGGAAGAATTCTAAGGCTCATTTTGACTGCCTCCAGAAGTTAGATCAGATGGCAAATTGGATTTGGTGCTAGGTCTTTCCCTTTAGGTTTTACCCCAAACAATGTTTTCATTAGTTTCGCTCACTCTCGAAATCAAGCATTTTACAGCAGGTTGGAGCAGCCTGTATCTCAGCACAGGAATAAGGTAGGGAAGAATTCTAAGGATCATTTTGACTGCCTCCAGAAGTTAGATCAGATGGCAAATTGGATTTGGTGCTAGGTCTTTCCCTTTAGGTTTTACCCAACAATGTTTTCATTAGTTTCGCTCACTCTCGAAATCAAGCATTTTACAGCAGGTTGGAGCAGCCTGTATCTCAGCACAGGAATAAGGTAGGGAAGAATTCTAAGGATCATTTTGACTGCTCCAGAAGTTAGATCAGATGGCAAATTGGATTTGGTGCTAGGTCTTTCCCTTTAGGTTTTACCCCAACAATGTTTTCATTAGTTTCGCTCACTCTCGAAATCAAGCATTTTACAGCAGGTTGGAGCAGCCTGTATCTCAGCAGAGGAATAAGGTAGGGAAGAATTCTAAGGCTCATTTTGACTGCCTCCAGAAGTTAGATCAGATGGCAAATTGGATTTGGTGCTAGGTCTTTCCCTTTAGGTTTTACCCCAACAATGTTTTCATTAGTTTCGCTCACTCTCGAAATCAAGCATTTTACAGCAGGTTGGAGCAGCCTGTATCTCAGCACAGGAATAAGGTAGGGAAGAATTCTAAGGATCATTTTGACTGCCTCCAGAAGTTAGATCAGATGGCAAATTGGATTTGGTGCTAGGTCTTTCCCTTTAGGTTTTACCCCAACAATGTTTTCATTAGTTTCGCTCACTCTCGAAATCAAGCATTTTTACAGCAGGTTGGAGCAGCCTGTATCTCAGCACAGGAATAAGGTAGGGAAGAATTCTAAGGATCATTTTGACTGCCTCCAGAAGTTAGATCAGATGGCAAATTGGATTTGGTGCTAGGTCTTTCCCTTTAGGTTTTACCCCAACAATGTTTTCATTAGTTTCGCTCACTCTCGAAATCAAGCATTTTACAGCAGGTTGGAGCAGCCTGTATCTCAGCACAGGAATAAGGTAGGGAAGAATTCTAAGGATCATTTTGACTGCCTCCAGAAGTTAGATCAGATGGCAAATCGGATCTGGTGCTAGGTCTTTCCCTTTAGGTTTTACCCCAACAATGTTTTCATTAGTTTCGCTCACTCTCGAAATCAAGCATTTTACAGCAGTTGGAGCAGCCTGTATCTCAGCACAGGAATAAGGCAGGGAAGAATTCTAAGGATCATTTTGACTGCCTCCAGAAGTTAGATCAGATGGCAAATTGGATTTGGTGCTAGGTCTTTCCCTTTAGGTTTTACCCCAACAATGTTTTCATTAGTTTCGCTCACTCTCGAAATCAAGCATTTTACAGCAGGTTGGAGCAGCCTGTATCTCAGCACAGGAATAAGGTAGGGAAGAATTCTAAGGCTCATTTTGACTGCCTCCAGAAGTTAGATCAGATGGCAAATTGGATTTGGTGCTAGGTCTTTCCCTTTAGGTTTTACCCCAAACAATGTTTTCATTAGTTTCGCTCACTCTCGAAATCAAGCATTTTACAGCAGGTTGGAGCAGCCTGTATCTCAGCACAGGAATAAGGTAGGGAAGAATTCTAAGGATCATTTTGGACTGCCTCCAGAAGTTAGATCAGATGGCAAATTGGATTTGGTGCTAGGTCTTTCCCTTTAGGTTTTACCCAACAATGTTTTCATTAGTTTCGCTCACTCTCGAAATCAAGCATTTTACAGCAGGTTGGAGCAGCCTGTATCTCAGCACAGGAATAAGGTAGGGAAGAATTCTAAGGCTCATTTTGACTGCCTCCAGAAGTTAGATCAGATGGCAAATTGGATTTGGTGCTAGGTCTTTCCCTTTAGGTTTTACCCCAACAATGTTTTCATTAGTTTCGCTCACTCTCGAAATCAAGCATTTTACAGCAGGTTGGAGCAGCCTGTATCTCAGCACAGGAATAAGGTAGGGAAGAATTCAAATGCTCATTTTGACTGCCTCCAGAAGTTAGATCAGATGGCAAATTGGATTTGGTGCTAGGTCTTTCCCTTTAGGTTTTACCCCAACAATGTTTTCATTAGTTTCGCTCACTCTCGAAATCAAGCATTTTACAGCAGGTTGGAGCAGCCTGTATCTCAGCACAGGAATAAGGTAGGGAAGAATTCAAATGCTCATTTTGACTGCCTCCAGAAGTTAGATCAGATGGCAAATTGGATTTGGTGCTAGGTCTTTCCCTTTAGGTTTTACCCCAACAATGTTTTCATTAGTTTCGCTCACACTCGAAATCAAGCATTTTACAGCAGGTTGGAGCAGCCTGTATCTCAGCACAGGAATAAGGTAGGGAAGAACTCTAAGGATCATTTTGACTGCCTCCAGAAGTTAGATCAGATGGCAAATTGGATTTGGTGCTAGGTCTTTCCCTTTAGGTTTTACCCCAACAATGTTTTCATTAGTTTCGCTCACACTCGAAATCAAGCATTTTACAGCAGGTTGGAGCAGCCTGTATCTCAGCACAGGAATAAGGTAGGGAAGAATTCTAAGGATCATTTTGACTGCCTCCAGAAGTTAGATCAGATGGCAAATTGGATTTGGTGCTAGGTCTTTCCCTTTAGGTTTTACCCCAACAATGTTTTCATTAGTTTCGCTCACTCTCGAAATCAAGCATTTTACAGCAGGTTGGAGCAGCCTGTATCTCAGCACAGGAATAAGGTAGGGAAGAATTCTAAGGATCATTTTGACTGCCTCCAGAAGTTAGATCAGATGGCAAATTGGATCTGGTGCTAGGTCTTTCCCTTTAGGTTTTACCCCAACAATGTTTTCATTAGTTTCGCTCACTCTCGAAATCAAGCATTTTACAGCAGGTTGGAGCAGCCTGTATCTCAGCACAGGAATAAGGCAGGGAAGAATTCTAAGGATCATTTTGACTGCCTCCAGAAGTTAGATCAGATGGCAAATTGGATTTGGTGCTAGGTCTTTCCCTTTAGGTTTTACCCCAACAATGTTTTCATTAGTTTCGCTCACTCTCGAAATCAAGCATTTTACAGCAGGTTGGAGCAGCCTGTATCTCAGCACAGGAATAAGGTAGGGAAGAATTCTAAGGATCATTTTGACTGCCTCCAGAAGTTAGATCAGATGGCAAATTGGATTTGGTGCTAGGTCTTTCCCTTTAGGTTTTACCCCAACAATGTTTTCATTAGTTTCGCTCACTCTCGAAATCAAGCATTTTACAGCAGGTTGGAGCAGCCTGTATCTCAGCACAGGAATAAGGTAGGGAAGAATTCTAAGGATCATTTTGACTGCCTCCAGAAGTTAGATCAGATGGCAAATTGGATTTGGTGCTAGGTCTTTCCCTTTAGGTTTTACCCCAACAATGTTTTCATTAGTTTCGCTCACTCTCGAAATCAAGCATTTTACAGCAGGTTGGAGCAGCCTGTATCTCAGCACAGGAATAAGGTAGGGAAGAATTCTAAGGCTCATTTTGACTGCCTCCAGAAGTTAGATCAGATGGCAAATTGGATTTGGTGCTAGGTCTTTCCCTTTAGGTTTTACCCCAACAATGTTTTCATTAGTTTCGCTCACTCTCGCAATCAAGCATTTTACAGCAGGTTGGAGCAGCCTGTATCTCAGCACAGGAATAAGGTAGGGAAGAATTCTAAGGCTCATTTTGACTGCCTCCAGAAGTTAGATCAGATGGCAAATTGGATTTGGTGCTAGGTCTTTCCCTTTAGGTTTTACCCCAACAATGTTTTCATTAGTTTCGCTCACTCTCGAAATCAAGCATTTTACAGCAGGTTGGAGCAGCCTGTATCTCAGCACAGGAATAAGGTAGGGAAGAATTCAAATGCTCATTTTGACTGCCTCCAGAAGTTAGATCAGATGGCAAATTGGATTTGGTGCTAGGTCTTTCCCTTTAGGTTTTACCCCAACAATGTTTTCATTAGTTTCGCTCACACTTGAAATCAAGCATTTTACAGCAGGTTGGAGCAGCCTGTATCTCAGCACAGGAATAAGGTAGGGAAGAACTCTAAGGATCATTTTGACTGCCTCCAGAAGTTAGATCAGATGGCAAATTGGATTTGGTGCTAGGTCTTTCCCTTTAGGTTTTACCCCAACAATGTTTTCATTAGTTTCGCTCACACTCGAAATCAAGCATTTTACAGCAGGTTGGAGCAGCCTGTATCTCAGCACAGGAATAAGGTAGGGAAGAATTCTAAGGATCATTTTGACTGCCTCCAGAAGTTAGATCAGATGGCAAATTGGATTTGGTGCTAGGTCTTTCCCTTTAGGTTTTACCCCAACAATGTTTTCATTAGTTTCGCTCACTCTCGAAATCAAGCATTTTACAGCAGGTTGGAGCAGCCTGTATCTCAGCACAGGAATAAGGTAGGGAAGAATTCTAAGGCTCATTTTGACTGCCTCCAGAAGTTAGATCAGATGGCAAATTGGATTTGGTGCTAGGTCTTTCCCTTTAGGTTTTACCCCAACAATGTTTTCATTAGTTTCGCTCACTCTCGAAATCAAGCATTTTACAGCAGGTTGGAGCAGCCTGTATCTCAGCACAGGAATAAGGTAGGGAAGAATTCTAAGGCTCATTTTGACTGCCTCCAGAAGTTAGATCAGATGGCAAATTGGATTTGGTGCTAGGTCTTTCCCTTTAGGTTTTACCCCAACAATGTTTTCATTAGTTTCGCTCACTCTCGAAATCAAGCATTTTACAGCAGGTTGGAGCAGCCTGTATCTCAGCACAGGAATAAGGTAGGGAAGAATTCTAAGGCTCATTTTGACTGCCTCCAGAAGTTAGATCAGATGGCAAATTGGATTTGGTGCTAGGTCTTTCCCTTTAGGTTTTACCCCAACAATGTTTTCATTAGTTTCGCTCACTCTCGAAATCAAGCATTTTACAGCAGGTTGGAGCAGCCTGTATCTCAGCACAGGAATAAGGTAGGGAAGAATTCTAAGGCTCATTTTGACTGCCTCCAGAAGTTAGATCAGATGGCAAATTGGATTTGGTGCTAGGTCTTTCCCTTTAGGTTTTACCCCAACAATGTTTTCATTAGTTTCGCTCACTCTCGAAATCAAGCATTTTACAGCAGGTTGGAGCAGCCTGTATCTCAGCACAGGAATAAGGTAGGGAAGAATTCTAAGGCTCGTTTTGACTGCCTCCAGAAGTTAGATCAGATGGCAAATTGGATTTGGTGCTAGGTCTTTCCCTTTAGGTTTTACCCCAACAATGTTTTCATTAGTTTCGCTCACTCTCGAAATCAAGCATTTTACAGCAGGTTGGAGCAGCCTGTATCTCAGCACAGGAATAAGGTAGGGAAGAATTCTAAGGCTCATTTTGACTGCCTCCAGAAGTTAGATCAGATGGCAAATTGGATTTGGTGCTAGGTCTTTCCCTTTAGGTTTTACCCCAACAATGTTTTCATTAGTTTCGCTCACTCTCGAAATCAAGCATTTTACAGCAGGTTGGAGCAGCCTGTATCTCAGCACAGGAATAAGGTAGGGAAGAATTCTAAGGATCATTTTGACTGCCTCCAGAAGTTAGATCAGATGGCAAATTGGATTTGGTGCTAGGTCTTTCCCTTTAGGTTTTACCCCAACAATGTTTTCATTAGTTTCGCTCACTCTCGAAATCAAGCATTTTACAGCAGGTTGGAGCAGCCTGTATCTCAGCAGAGGAATAAGGTAGGGAAGAATTCTAAGGCTCATTTTGACTGCCTCCAGAAGTTAGATCAGATGGCAAATTGGATTTGGTGCTAGGTCTTTCCCTTTAGGTTTTACCCCAACAATGTTTTCATTAGTTTCGCTCACTCTCGAAATCAAGCATTTTACAGCAGGTTGGAGCAGCCTGTATCTCAGCACAGGAATAAGGTAGGGAAGAATTCTAAGGATCATTTTGACTGCCTCCAGAAGTTAGATCAGATGGCAAATTGGATTTGGTGCTAGGTCTTTCCCTTTAGGTTTTACCCCAACAATGTTTTCATTAGTTTCGCTCACTCTCGAAATCAAGCATTTTACAGCAGGTTGGAGCAGCCTGTATCTCAGCACAGGAATAAGGTAGGGAAGAATTCTAAGGATCATTTTGACTGCCTCCAGAAGTTAGATCAGATGGCAAATTGGATTTGGTGCTAGGTCTTTCCCTTTAGGTTTTACCCCAACAATGTTTTCATTAGTTTCGCTCACTCTCGAAATCAAGCATTTTACAGCAGGTTGGAGCAGCCTGTATCTCAGCACAGGAATAAGGTAGGGAAGAATTCTAAGGATCATTTTGACTGCCTCCAGAAGTTAGATCAGATGGCAAATCGGATCTGGTGCTAGGTCTTTCCCTTTAGGTTTTACCCCAACAATGTTTTCATTAGTTTCGCTCACTCTCGAAATCAAGCATTTTACAGCAGGTTGGAGCAGCCTGTATCTCAGCACAGGAATAAGGCAGGGAAGAATTCTAAGGATCATTTTGACTGCCTCCAGAAGTTAGATCAGATGGCAAATTGGATTTGGTGCTAGGTCTTTCCCTTTAGGTTTTACCCCAACAATGTTTTCATTAGTTTCGCTCACTCTCGAAATCAAGCATTTTACAGCAGGTTGGAGCAGCCTGTATCTCAGCACAGGAATAAGGTAGGGAAGAATTCTAAGGATCATTTTGACTGCCTCCAGAAGTTAGATCAGATGGCAAATTGGATTTGGTGCTAGGTCTTTCCCTTTAGGTTTTACCCCAACAATGTTTTCATTAGTTTCGCTCACTCTCGAAATCAAGCATTTTACAGCAGGTTGGAGCAGCCTGTATCTCAGCACAGGAATAAGGTAGGGAAGAATTCTAAGGATCATTTTGACTGCCTCCAGAAGTTAGATCAGATGGCAAATCGGATCTGGTGCTAGGTCTTTCCCTTTAGGTTTTACCCCAACAATGTTTTCATTAGTTTCGCTCACTCTCGAAATCAAGCATTTTACAGCAGGTTGGAGCAGCCTGTATCTCAGCACAGGAATAAGGCAGGGAAGAATTCTAAGGATCATTTTGACTGCCTCCAGAAGTTAGATCAGATGGCAAATTGGATTTGGTGCTAGGTCTTTCCCTTTAGGTTTTACCCCAACAATGTTTTCATTAGTTTCGCTCACTCTCGAAATCAAGCATTTTACAGCAGGTTGGAGCAGCCTGTATCTCAGCACAGGAATAAGGTAGGGAAGAATTCTAAGGATCATTTTGACTGCCTCCAGAAGTTAGATCAGATGGCAAATTGGATTTGGTGCTAGGTCTTTCCCTTTAGGTTTTACCCCAACAATGTTTTCATTAGTTTCGCTCACTCTCGAAATCAAGCATTTTACAGCAGGTTGGAGCAGCCTGTATCTCAGCACAGGAATAAGGTAGGGAAGAATTCTAAGGATCATTTTGACTGCCTCCAGAAGTTAGATCAGATGGCAAATTGGATTTGGTGCTAGGTCTTTCCCTTTAGGTTTTACCCCAACAATGTTTTCATTAGTTTCGCTCACTCTCGAAATCAAGCATTTTACAGCAGGTTGGAGCAGCCTGTATCTCAGCACAGGAATAAGGTAGGGAAGAATTCTAAGGCTCATTTTGACTGCCTCCAGAAGTTAGATCAGATGGCAAATTGGATTTGGTGCTAGGTCTTTCCCTTTAGGTTTTACCCCAACAATGTTTTCATTAGTTTCGCTCACTCTCGAAATCAAGCATTTTACAGCAGGTTGGAGCAGCCTGTATCTCAGCACAGGAATAAGGTAGGGAAGAATTCAAATGCTCATTTTGACTGCCTCCAGAAGTTAGATCAGATGGCAAATTGGATTTGGTGCTAGGTCTTTCCCTTTAGGTTTTACCCCAACAATGTTTTCATTAGTTTCGCTCACTCTCGAAATCAAGCATTTTACAGCAGGTTGGAGCAGCCTGTATCTCAGCACAGGAATAAGGTAGGGAAGAATTCAAATGCTCATTTTGACTGCCTCCAGAAGTTAGATCAGATGGCAAATTGGATTTGGTGCTAGGTCTTTCCCTTTAGGTTTTACCCCAACAATGTTTTCATTAGTTTCGCTCACACTCGAAATCAAGCATTTTACAGCAGGTTGGAGCAGCCTGTATCTCAGCACAGGAATAAGGTAGGGAAGAACTCTAAGGATCATTTTGACTGCCTCCAGAAGTTAGATCAGATGGCAAATTGGATTTGGTGCTAGGTCTTTCCCTTTAGGTTTTACCCCAACAATGTTTTCATTAGTTTCGCTCACACTCGAAATCAAGCATTTTACAGCAGGTTGGAGCAGCCTGTATCTCAGCACAGGAATAAGGTAGGGAAGAATTCTAAGGATCATTTTGACTGCCTCCAGAAGTTAGATCAGATGGCAAATTGGATTTGGTGCTAGGTCTTTCCCTTTAGGTTTTACCCCAACAATGTTTTCATTAGTTTCGCTCACTCTCGAAATCAAGCATTTTACAGCAGGTTGGAGCAGCCTGTATCTCAGCACAGGAATAAGGTAGGGAAGAATTCTAAGGATCATTTTGACTGCCTCCAGAAGTTAGATCAGATGGCAAATTGGATCTGGTGCTAGGTCTTTCCCTTTAGGTTTTACCCCAACAATGTTTTCATTAGTTTCGCTCACTCTCGAAATCAAGCATTTTACAGCAGGTTGGAGCAGCCTGTATCTCAGCACAGGAATAAGGCAGGGAAGAATTCTAAGGATCATTTTGACTGCCTCCAGAAGTTAGATCAGATGGCAAATTGGATTTGGTGCTAGGTCTTTCCCTTTAGGTTTTACCCCAACAATGTTTTCATTAGTTTCGCTCACTCTCGAAATCAAGCATTTTACAGCAGGTTGGAGCAGCCTGTATCTCAGCACAGGAATAAGGTAGGGAAGAATTCTAAGGATCATTTTGACTGCCTCCAGAAGTTAGATCAGATGGCAAATTGGATTTGGTGCTAGGTCTTTCCCTTTAGGTTTTACCCCAACAATGTTTTCATTAGTTTCGCTCACTCTCGAAATCAAGCATTTTACAGCAGGTTGGAGCAGCCTGTATCTCAGCACAGGAATAAGGTAGGGAAGAATTCTAAGGCTCATTTTGACTGCCTCCAGAAGTTAGATCAGATGGCAAATTGGATTTGGTGCTAGGTCTTTCCCTTTAGGTTTTACCCCAACAATGTTTTCATTAGTTTCGCTCACTCTCGCAATCAAGCATTTTACAGCAGGTTGGAGCAGCCTGTATCTCAGCACAGGAATAAGGTAGGGAAGAATTCTAAGGCTCATTTTGACTGCCTCCAGAAGTTAGATCAGATGGCAAATTGGATTTGGTGCTAGGTCTTTCCCTTTAGGTTTTACCCCAACAATGTTTTCATTAGTTTCGCTCACTCTCGAAATCAAGCATTTTACAGCAGGTTGGAGCAGCCTGTATCTCAGCACAGGAATAAGGTAGGGAAGAATTCAAATGCTCATTTTGACTGCCTCCAGAAGTTAGATCAGATGGCAAATTGGATTTGGTGCTAGGTCTTTCCCTTTAGGTTTTACCCCAACAAT
Organism: Melanerpes formicivorus; assembly: GCF_026170545.1. Lineage (NCBI taxonomy): Eukaryota > Metazoa > Chordata > Aves > Piciformes > Picidae > Melanerpes > Melanerpes formicivorus. Next base: position 17,401 of record NW_027143310.1, read on the forward strand.
GTTTTCATTAGTTTCGCTCACACTCGAAATCAAGCATTTTACAGCAGGTTGGAGCAGCCTGTATCTCAGCACAGGAATAAGGTAGGGAAGAACTCTAAGGATCATTTTGACTGCCTCCAGAAGTTAGATCAGATGGCAAATTGGATTTGGTGCTAGGTCTTTCCCTTTAGGTTTTACCCCAACAATGTTTTCATTAGTTTCGCTCACACTCGAAATCAAGCATTTTACAGCAGGTTGGAGCAGCCTGTATCTCAGCACAGGAATAAGGTAGGGAAGAATTCTAAGGATCATTTTGACTGCCTCCAGAAGTTAGATCAGATGGCAAATTGGATTTGGTGCTAGGTCTTTCCCTTTAGGTTTTACCCCAACAATGTTTTCATTAGTTTCGCTCACTCTCGAAATCAAGCATTTTACAGCAGGTTGGAGCAGCCTGTATCTCAGCACAGGAATAAGGTAGGGAAGAATTCTAAGGCTCATTTTGACTGCCTCCAGAAGTTAGATCAGATGGCAAATTGGATTTGGTGCTAGGTCTTTCCCTTTAGGTTTTACCCCAACAATGTTTTCATTAGTTTCGCTCACTCTCGAAATCAAGCATTTTACAGCAGGTTGGAGCAGCCTGTATCTCAGCACAGGAATAAGGTAGGGAAGAATTCTAAGGCTCATTTTGACTGCCTCCAGAAGTTAGATCAGATGGCAAATTGGATTTGGTGCTAGGTCTTTCCCTTTAGGTTTTACCCCAACAATGTTTTCATTAGTTTCGCTCACTCTCGAAATCAAGCATTTTACAGCAGGTTGGAGCAGCCTGTATCTCAGCACAGGAATAAGGTAGGGAAGAATTCTAAGGCTCATTTTGACTGCCTCCAGAAGTTAGATCAGATGGCAAATTGGATTTGGTGCTAGGTCTTTCCCTTTAGGTTTTACCCCAACAATGTTTTCATTAGTTTCGCTCACTCTCGAAATCAAGCATTTTACAGCAGGTTGGAGCAGCCTGTATCTCAGCACAGGAATAAGGTAGGGAAGAATTCTAAGGCTCATTTTGACTGCCTCCAGAAGTTAGATCAGATGGCAAATTGGATTTGGTGCTAGGTCTTTCCCTTTAGGTTTTACCCCAACAATGTTTTCATTAGTTTCGCTCACTCTCGAAATCAAGCATTTTACAGCAGGTTGGAGCAGCCTGTATCTCAGCACAGGAATAAGGTAGGGAAGAATTCTAAGGCTCGTTTTGACTGCCTCCAGAAGTTAGATCAGATGGCAAATTGGATTTGGTGCTAGGTCTTTCCCTTTAGGTTTTACCCCAACAATGTTTTCATTAGTTTCGCTCACTCTCGAAATCAAGCATTTTACAGCAGGTTGGAGCAGCCTGTATCTCAGCACAGGAATAAGGTAGGGAAGAATTCTAAGGCTCATTTTGACTGCCTCCAGAAGTTAGATCAGATGGCAAATTGGATTTGGTGCTAGGTCTTTCCCTTTAGGTTTTACCCCAACAATGTTTTCATTAGTTTCGCTCACTCTCGAAATCAAGCATTTTACAGCAGGTTGGAGCAGCCTGTATCTCAGCACAGGAATAAGGTAGGGAAGAATTCTAAGGATCATTTTGACTGCCTCCAGAAGTTAGATCAGATGGCAAATTGGATTTGGTGCTAGGTCTTTCCCTTTAGGTTTTACCCCAACAATGTTTTCATTAGTTTCGCTCACTCTCGAAATCAAGCATTTTACAGCAGGTTGGAGCAGCCTGTATCTCAGCACAGGAATAAGGTAGGGAAGAATTCTAAGGATCATTTTGACTGCCTCCAGAAGTTAGATCAGATGGCAAATTGGATTTGGTGCTAGGTCTTTCCCTTTAGGTTTTACCCCAACAATGTTTTCATTAGTTTCGCTCACTCTCGAAATCAAGCATTTTACAGCAGGTTGGAGTAGCCTGTATCTCAGCACAGGAATAAGGTAGGGAAGAATTCTAAGGATCATTTTGACTGCCTCCAGAAGTTAGATCAGATGGCAAATTGGATTTGGTGCTAGGTCTTTCCCTTTAGGTTTTACCCCAACAATGTTTTCATTAGTTTCTCTCACTCTCGAAATCAAGCATTTTACAGCAGGTTGGAGCAGCCTGTATCTCAGCACAGGAATAAGGTAGGGAAGAATTCTAAGGCTCATTTTGACTGCCTCCAGAAGTTAGATCAGATGGCAAATTGGATTTGGTGCTAGGTCTTTCCCTTTAGGTTTTACCCCAACAATGTTTTCATTAGTTTCGCTCACTCTCGAAATCAAGCATTTTACAGCAGGTTGGAGCAGCCTGTATCTCAGCACAGGAATAAGGTAGGGAAGAATTCTAAGGCTCATTTTGACTGCCTCCAGAAGTTAGATCAGATGGCAAATTGGATTTGGTGCTAGGTCTTTCCCTTTAGGTTTTACCCCAACAATGTTTTCATTAGTTTCGCTCACTCTCGAAATCAAGCATTTTACAGCAGGTTGGAGCAGCCTGTATCTCAGCACAGGAATAAGGTAGGGAAGAATTCTAAGGATCATTTTGACTGCCTCCAGAAGTTAGATCAGATGGCAAATTGGATTTGGTGCTAGGTCTTTCCCTTTAGGTTTTACCCCAACAATGTTTTCATTAGTTTCGCTCACTCTCGAAATCAAGCATTTTACAGCAGGTTGGAGCAGCCTGTATCTCAGCACAGGAATAAGGTAGGGAAGAATTCTAAGGCTCATTTTGACTGCCTCCAGAAGTTAGATCAGATGGCAAATTGGATTTGGTGCTAGGTCTTTCCCTTTAGGTTTTACCCCAACAATGTTTTCATTAGTTTCGCTCACTCTCGAAATCAAGCATTTTACAGCAGGTTGGAGCAGCCTGTATCTCAGCACAGGAATAAGGTAGGGAAGAATTCTAAGGATCATTTTGACTGCCTCCAGAAGTTAGATCAGATGGCAAATTGGATTTGGTGCTAGGTCTTTCCCTTTAGGTTTTACCCCAACAATGTTTTCATTAGTTTCGCTCACTCTCGAAATCAAGCATTTTACAGCAGGTTGGAGCAGCCTGTATCTCAGCACAGGAATAAGGTAGGGAAGAATTCTCAGGATCATTTTGACTGCCTCCAGAAGTTAGATCAGATGGCAAATTGGATTTGGTGCTAGGTCTTTCCCTTTAGGTTTTACCCCAACAATGTTTTCATTAGTTTCGCTCACTCTCGAAATCAAGCATTTTACAGCAGGTTGGAGCAGCCTGTATCTCAGCACAGGAATAAGGTAGGGAAGAATTCTAAGGATCATTTTGACTGCCTCCAGAAGTTAGATCAGATGGCAAATTGGATTTGGTGCTAGGTCTTTCCCTTTAGGTTTTACCCCAACAATGTTTTCATTAGTTTCGCTCACTCTCGAAATCAAGCATTTTACAGCAGGTTGGAGCAGCCTGTATCTCAGCACAGGAATAAGGTAGGGAAGAATTCAAATACTCATTTTGACTGCCTCCAGAAGTTAGATCAGATGGCCAATGCAATTTGGTGCTAGGTCTTTCCCTTTAGGTTTTACCCCAACAATGTTTTAATTAGTTTCGCTCACTCTCGAAATCAAGCATTTTACAGCAGGTTGGAGCAGCCTGTATCTCAGCACAGGAATAAGGTAGGGAAGAATTCTAAGGATCATTTTGACTGCCTCCAGAAGTTAGATCAGATGGCAAATTGGATTTGGTGCTAGGTCTTTCCCTTTAGGTTTTACCCCAACAATGTTTTCATTAGTTTCGCTCACTCTCGAAATCAAGCATTTTACAGCAGGTTGGAGCAGCCTGTATCTCAGCACAGGAATAAGGTAGGGAAGAATTCTAAGGATCATTTTGACTGCCTCCAGAAGTTAGATCAGATGGCAAATTGGATTTGGTGCTAGGTCTTTCCCTTTAGGTTTTACCCCAACAATGTTTTCATTAGTTTCGCTCACTCTCGAAATCAAGCATTTTACAGCAGGTTGGAGCAGCCTGTATCTCAGCACAGGAATAAGGTAGGGAAGAATTCTAAGGATCATTTTGACTGCCTCCAGAAGTTAGATCAGATGGCAAATTGGATTTGGTGCTAGGTCTTTCCCTTTAGGTTTTACCCCAACAATGTTTTCATTAGTTTCGCTCACTCTCGAAATCAAGCATTTTACAGCAGGTTGGAGCAGCCTGTATCTCAGCACAGGAATAAGGTAGGGAAGAATTCTAAGGATCATTTTGACTGCCTCCAGAAGTTAGATCAGATGGCAAATTGGATTTGGTGCTAGGTCTTTCCCTTTAGGTTTTACCCCAACAATGTTTTCATTAGTTTCGCTCACTCTCGAAATCAAGCATTTTACAGCAGGTTGGAGCAGCCTGTATCTCAGCACAGGAATAAGGTAGGGAAGAATTCTAAGGCTCATTTTGACTGCCTCCAGAAGTTAGATCAGATGGCAAATTGGATTTGGTGCTAGGTCTTTCCCTTTAGGTTTTACCCCAACAATGTTTTCATTAGTTTCGCTCACTCTCGAAATCAAGCATTTTACAGCAGGTTGGAGCAGCCTGTATCTCAGCACAGGAATAAGGTAGGGAAGAATTCTAAGGATCATTTTGACTGCCTCCAGAAGTTAGATCAGATGGCAAATTGGATTTGGTGCTAGGTCTTTCCCTTTAGGTTTTACCCCAACAATGTTTTCATTAGTTTCGCTCACTCTCGAAATCAAGCATTTTACAGCAGGTTGGAGCAGCCTGTATCTCAGCACAGGAATAAGGTAGGGAAGAATTCTAAGGATCATTTTGACTGCCTCCAGAAGTTAGATCAGATGGCAAATTGGATTTGGTGCTAGGTCTTTCCCTTTAGGTTTTACCCCAACAATGTTTTCATTAGTTTCGCTCACTCTCGAAATCAAGCATTTTACAGCAGGTTGGAGCAGCCTGTATCTCAGCACAGGAATAAGGTAGGGAAGAATTCTAAGGCTCATTTTGACTGCCTCCAGAAGTTAGATCAGATGGCAAATTGGATTTGGTGCTAGGTCTTTCCCTTTAGGTTTTACCCCAACAATGTTTTCATTAGTTTCGCTCACTCTCGAAATCAAGCATTTTACAGCAGGTTGGAGCAGCCTGTATCTCAGCACAGGAATAAGGTAGGGAAGAATTCTAAGGATCATTTTGACTGCCTCCAGAAGTTAGATCAGATGGCAAATTGGATTTGGTGCTAGGTCTTTCCCTTTAGGTTTTACCCCAACAATGTTTTCATTAGTTTCGCTCACTCTCGAAATCAAGCATTTTACAGCAGGTTGGAGCAGCCTGTATCTCAGCACAGGAATAAGGTAGGGAAGAATTCTAAGGCTCATTTTGACTGCCTCCAGAAGTTAGATCAGATGGCAAATTGGATTTGGTGCTAGGTCTTTCCCTTTAGGTTTTACCCCAACAATGTTTTCATTAGTTTCGCTCACTCTCGAAATCAAGCATTTTAAAGCAGGTTGGAGCAGCCTGTATCTCAGCACAGGAATAAGGTAGGGAAGAATTCTAAGGATCATTTTGACTGCCTCCAGAAGTTAGATCAGATGGCCAATTGGATTTGGTGCTAGGTCTTTCCCTTTAGGTTTTACCCCAACAATGTTTTCATTAGTTTCGCTCACTCTCGAAATCAAGCATTTTACAGCAGGTTGGAGCAGCCTGTATCTCAGCACAGGAATAAGGTAGGGAAGAATTCTAAGGCTCATTTTGACTGCCTCCAGAAGTTAGATCAGATGGCAAATTGGATTTGGTGCTAGGTCTTTCCCTTTAGGTTTTACCCCAACAATGTTTTCATTAGTTTCGCTCACTCTCGAAATCAAGCATTTTACAGCAGGTTGGAGCAGCCTGTATCTCAGCACAGGAATAAGGTAGGGAAGAATTCAAATACTCATTTTGACTGCCTCCAGAAGTTAGATCAGATGGCCAATGCAATTTGGTGCTAGGTCTTTCCCTTTAGGTTTTACCCCAACAATGTTTTCATTAGTTTCGCTCACTCTCGAAATCAAGCATTTTACAGCAGGTTGGAGCAGCCTGTATCTCAGCACAGGAATAAGGTAGGGAAGAATTCTAAGGATCATTTTGACTGCCTCCAGAAGTTAGATCAGATGGCAAATTGGATTTGGTGCTAGGTCTTTCCCTTTAGGTTTTACCCCAACAATGTTTTCATTAGTTTCGCTCACTCTCGAAATCAAGCATTTTACAGCAGGTTGGAGCAGCCTGTATCTCAGCACAGGAATAAGGTAGGGAAGAATTCTAAGGCTCATTTTGACTGCCTCCAGAAGTTAGATCAGATGGCAAATTGGATTTGGTGCTAGGTCTTTCCCTTTAGGTTTTACCCCAACAATGTTTTCATTAGTTTCGCTCACTCTCGAAATCAAGCATTTTACAGCAGGTTGGAGCAGCCTGTATCTCAGCACAGGAATAAGGTAGGGAAGAATTCTAAGGATCATTTTGACTGCCTCCAGAAGTTAGATCAGATGGCAAATTGGATTTGGTGCTAGGTCTTTCCCTTTAGGTTTTACCCCAACAATGTTTTCATTAGTTTCGCTCACTCTCGAAATCAAGCATTTTACAGCAGGTTGGAGCAGCCTGTATCTCAGCACAGGAATAAGGTAGGGAAGAATTCTAAGGATCATTTTGACTGCCTCCAGAAGTTAGATCAGATGGCAAATTGGATTTGGTGCTAGGTCTTTCCCTTTAGGTTTTACCCCAACAATGTTTTCATTAGTTTCGCTCACTCTCGAAATCAAGCATTTTACAGCAGGTTGGAGCAGCCTGTATCTCAGCACAGGAATAAGGTAGGGAAGAATTCAAATGCTCATTTTGACTGCCTCCAGAAGTTAGATCAGATGGCAAATTGGATTTGGTGCTAGGTCTTTCCCTTTAGGTTTTACCCCAACAATGTTTTCATTAGTTTCGCTCACTCTCGAAATCAAGCATTTTACAGCAGGTTGGAGCAGCCTGTATCTCAGCACAGGAATAAGGTAGGGAAGAATTCTAAGGATCATTTTGACTGCCTCCAGAAGTTAGATCAGATGGCAAATTGGATTTGGTGCTAGGTCTTTCCCTTTAGGTTTTACCCCAACAATGTTTTCATTAGTTTCGCTCACTCTCGAAATCAAGCATTTTACAGCAGGTTGGAGCAGCCTGTATCTCAGCACAGGAATAAGGTAGGGAAGAATTCAAAGGCTCCTTTTGACTGCCTCCAGAAGTTAGATCAGATGGCAAATTGGATTTGGTGCTAGGTCTTTCCCTTTAGGTTTTACCCCAACAATGTTTTCATTAGTTTCGCTCACTCTCGAAATCAAGCATTTTACAGCAGGTTGGAGCAGCCTGTATCTCAGCACAGGAATAAGGTAGGGAAGAATTCTAAGGCTCATTTTGACTGCCTCCAGAAGTTAGATCAGATGGCAAATTGGATTTGGTGCTAGGTCTTTCCCTTTAGGTTTTACCCCAACAATGTTTTCATTAGTTTCGCTCACTCTCGAAATCAAGCATTTTACAGCAGGTTGGAGCAGCCTGTATCTCAGCACAGGAATAAGGTAGGGAAGAATTCTAAGGATCATTTTGACTGCCTCCAGAAGTTAGATCAGATGGCAAATTGGATTTGGTGCTAGGTCTTTCCCTTTAGGTTTTACCCCAACAATGTTTTCATTAGTTTCGCTCACTCTCGAAATCAAGCATTTTACAGCAGGTTGGAGCAGCCTGTATCTCAGCACAGGAATAAGGTAGGGAAGAATTCTAAGGCTCATTTTGACTGCCTCCAGAAGTTAGATCAGATGGCAAATTGGATTTGGTGCTAGGTCTTTCCCTTTAGGTTTTACCCCAACAATGTTTTCATTAGTTTCGCTCACTCTCGAAATCAAGCATTTTACAGCAGGTTGGAGCAGCCTGTATCTCAGCACAGGAATAAGGTAGGGAAGAATTCTAAGGATCATTTTGACTGCCTCCAGAAGTTAGATCAGATGGCAAATTGGATTTGGTGCTAGGTCTTTCCCTTTAGGTTTTACCCCAACAATGTTTTCATTAGTTTCGCTCACTCTCGAAATCAAGCATTTTTACAGCAGGTTGGAGCAGCCTGTATCTCAGCACAGGAATAAGGTAGGGAAGAATTCTAAGGATCATTTTGACTGCCTCCAGAAGTTAGATCAGATGGCAAATTGGATTTGGTGCTAGGTCTTTCCCTTTAGGTTTTACCCCAACAATGTTTTCATTAGTTTCGCTCACTCTCGAAATCAAGCATTTTACAGCAGGTTGGAGCAGCCTGTATCTCAGCACAGGAATAAGGTAGGGAAGAATTCAAATGCTCATTTTGACTGCCTCCAGAAGTTAGATCAGATGGCAAATTGGATTTGGTGCTAGGTCTTTCCCTTTAGGTTTTACCCCAACAATGTTTTCATTAGTTTCGCTCACTCTCGAAATCAAGCATTTTACAGCAGGTTGGAGCAGCCTGTATCTCAGCACAGGAATAAGGTAGGGAAGAATTCTAAGGCTCATTTTGACTGCCTCCAGAAGTTAGATCAGATGGCAAATTGGATTTGGTGCTAGGTCTTTCCCTTTAGGTTTTACCCCAACAATGTTTTCATTAGTTTCGCTCACTCTCGAAATCAAGCATTTTACAGCAGGTTGGAGCAGCCTGTATCTCAGCACAGGAATAAGGTAGGGAAGAATTCAAAGGCTCCTTTTGACTGCCTCCAGAAGTTAGATCAGATGGCAAATTGGATTTGGTGCTAGGTCTTTCCCTTTAGGTTTTACCCCAACAATGTTTTCATTAGTTTCGCTCACTCTCGAAATCAAGCATTTTTACAGCAGGTTGGAGCAGCCTGTATCTCAGCACAGGAATAAGGTAGGGAAGAATTCTAAGGCTCATTTTGACTGCCTCCAGAAGTTAGATCAGATGGCAAATTGGATTTGGTGCTAGGTCTTTCCCTTTAGGTTTTACCCCAACAATGTTTTCATTAGTTTCGCTCACTCTCGAAATCAAGCATTTTACAGCAGGTTGGAGCAGCCTGTATCTCAGCACAGGAATAAGGTAGGGAAGAATTCTAAGGATCATTTTGACTGCCTCCAGAAGTTAGATCAGATGGCAAATTGGATTTGGTGCTAGGTCTTTCCCTTTAGGTTTTACCCCAACAATGTTTTCATTAGTTTCGCTCACTCTCGAAATCAAGCATTTTACAGCAGGTTGGAGCAGCCTGTATCTCAGCAGAGGAATAAGGTAGGGAAGAATTCTAAGGCTCATTTTGACTGCCTCCAGAAGTTAGATCAGATGGCAAATTGGATTTGGTGCTAGGTCTTTCCCTTTAGGTTTTACCCCAACAATGTTTTCATTAGTTTCGCTCACTCTCGAAATCAAGCATTTTACAGCAGGTTGGAGCAGCCTGTATCTCAGCACAGGAATAAGGTAGGGAAGAATTCTAAGGCTCATTTTGACTGCCTCCAGAAGTTAGATCAGATGGCAAATTGGATTTGGTGCTAGGTCTTTCCCTTTAGGTTTTACCCCAACAATGTTTTCATTAGTTTCGCTCACTCTCGAAATCAAGCATTTTACAGCAGGTTGGAGCAGCCTGTATCTCAGCACAGGAATAAGGTAGGGAAGAATTCTAAGGATCATTTTGACTGCCTCCAGAAGTTAGATCAGATGGCAAATTGGATTTGGTGCTAGGTCTTTCCCTTTAGGTTTTACCCCAACAATGTTTTCATTAGTTTCGCTCACTCTCGAAATCAAGCATTTTACAGCAGGTTGGAGCAGCCTGTATCTCAGCACAGGAATAAGGTAGGGAAGAATTCTAAGGCTCATTTTGACTGCCTCCAGAAGTTAGATCAGATGGCAAATTGGATTTGGTGCTAGGTCTTTCCCTTTAGGTTTTACCCCAACAATGTTTTCATTAGTTTCGCTCACTCTCGAAATCAAGCATTTTACAGCAGGTTGGAGCAGCCTGTATCTCAGCACAGGAATAAGGTAGGGAAGAATTCTAAGGATCATTTTGACTGCCTCCAGAAGTTAGATCAGATGGCAAATTGGATTTGGTGCTAGGTCTTTCCCTTTAGGTTTTACCCCAACAATGTTTTCATTAGTTTCGCTCACTCTCGAAATCAAGCATTTTACAGCAGGTTGGAGCAGCCTGTATCTCAGCACAGGAATAAGGTAGGGAAGAATTCTAAGGATCATTTTGACTGCCTCCAGAAGTTAGATCAGATGGCAAATTGGATTTGGTGCTAGGTCTTTCCCTTTAGGTTTTACCCCAACAATGTTTTCATTAGTTTCGCTCACTCTCGAAATCAAGCATTTTACAGCAGGTTGGAGCAGCCTGTATCTCAGCACAGGAATAAGGTAGGGAAGAATTCTAAGGCTCATTTTGACTGCCTCCAGAAGTTAGATCAGATGGCAAATTGGATTTGGTGCTAGGTCTTTCCCTTTAGGTTTTACCCCAACAATGTTTTCATTAGTTTCGCTCACTCTCGAAATCAAGCATTTTACAGCAGGTTGGAGCAGCCTGTATCTCAGCACAGGAATAAGGTAGGGAAGAATTCAAATGCTCATTTTGACTGCCTCCAGAAGTTAGATCAGATGGCAAATTGGATTTGGTGCTAGGTCTTTCCCTTTAGGTTTTACCCCAACAATGTTTTCATTAGTTTCGCTCACTCTCGAAATCAAGCATTTTACAGCAGGTTGGAGCAGCCTGTATCTCAGCACAGGAATAAGGTAGGGAAGAATTCTAAGGATCATTTTGACTGCCTCCAGAAGTTAGATCAGATGGCAAATTGGATTTGGTGCTAGGTCTTTCCCTTTAGGTTTTACCCCAACAATGTTTTCATTAGTTTCGCTCACTCTCGAAATCAAGCATTTTACAGCAGGTTGGAGCAGCCTGTATCTCAGCACAGGAATAAGGTAGGGAAGAATTCTAAGGCTCATTTTGACTGCCTCCAGAAGTTAGATCAGATGGCAAATTGGATTTGGTGCTAGGTCTTTCCCTTTAGGTTTTACCCCAACAATGTTTTCATTAGTTTCGCTCACTCTCGAAATCAAGCATTTTACAGCAGGTTGGAGCAGCCTGTATCTCAGCACAGGAATAAGGTAGGGAAGAATTCAAATGCTCATTTTGACTGCCTCCAGAAGTTAGATCAGATGGCAAATTGGATTTGGTGCTAGGTCTTTCCCTTTAGGTTTTACCCCAACAATGTTTTCATTAGTTTCGCTCACTCTCGAAATCAAGCATTTTACAGCAGGTTGGAGCAGCCTGTATCTCAGCACAGGAATAAGGTAGGGAAGAATTCTAAGGATCATTTTGACTGCCTCCAGAAGTTAGATCAGATGGCAAATTGGATTTGGTGCTAGGTCTTTCCCTTTAGGTTTTACCCCAACAATGTTTTCATTAGTTTCGCTCACTCTCGAAATCAAGCATTTTACAGCAGGTTGGAGCAGCCTGTATCTCAGCACAGGAATAAGGTAGGGAAGAATTCTAAGGCTCATTTTGACTGCCTCCAGAAGTTAGATCAGATGGCAAATTGGATTTGGTGCTAGGTCTTTCCCTTTAGGTTTTACCCCAACAATGTTTTCATTAGTTTCGCTCACTCTCGAAATCAAGCATTTTACAGCAGGTTGGAGCAGCCTGTATCTCAGCACAGGAATAAGGTAGGGAAGAATTCTAAGGATCATTTTGACTGCCTCCAGAAGTTAGATCAGATGGCAAATTGGATTTGGTGCTAGGTCTTTCCCTTTAGGTTTTACCCCAACAATGTTTTCATTAGTTTCGCTCACTCTCGAAATCAAGCATTTTACAGCAGGTTGGAGCAGCCTGTATCTCAGCACAGGAATAAGGTAGGGAAGAATTCTAAGGATCATTTTGACTGCCTCCAGAAGTTAGATCAGATGGCAAATTGGATTTGGTGCTAGGTCTTTCCCTTTAGGTTTTACCCCAACAATGTTTTCATTAGTTTCGCTCACTCTCGAAATCAAGCATTTTACAGCAGGTTGGAGCAGCCTGTATCTCAGCACAGGAATAAGGTAGGGAAGAATTCTAAGGCTCATTTTGACTGCCTCCAGAAGTTAGATCAGATGGCAAATTGGATTTGGTGCTAGGTCTTTCCCTTTAGGTTTTACCCCAACAATGTTTTCATTAGTTTCGCTCACTCTCGAAATCAAGCATTTTACAGCAGGTTGGAGCAGCCTGTATCTCAGCACAGGAATAAGGTAGGGAAGAATTCAAATGCTCATTTTGACTGCCTCCAGAAGTTAGATCAGATGGCAAATTGGATTTGGTGCTAGGTCTTTCCCTTTAGGTTTTACCCCAACAATGTTTTCATTAGTTTCGCTCACTCTCGAAATCAAGCATTTTACAGCAGGTTGGAGCAGCCTGTATCTCAGCACAGGAATAAGGTAGGGAAGAATTCTAAGGATCATTTTGACTGCCTCCAGAAGTTAGATCAGATGGCAAATTGGATTTGGTGCTAGGTCTTTCCCTTTAGGTTTTACCCCAACAATGTTTTCATTAGTTTCGCTCACTCTCGAAATCAAGCATTTTACAGCAGGTTGGAGCAGCCTGTATCTCAGCACAGGAATAAGGTAGGGAAGAATTCTAAGGCTCATTTTGACTGCCTCCAGAAGTTAGATCAGATGGCAAATTGGATTTGGTGCTAGGTCTTTCCCTTTAGGTTTTACCCCAACAATGTTTTCATTAGTTTCGCTCACTCTCGAAATCAAGCATTTTACAGCAGGTTGGAGCAGCCTGTATCTCAGCACAGGAATAAGGTAGGGAAGAATTCAAATGCTCATTTTGACTGCCTCCAGAAGTTAGATCAGATGGCAAATTGGATTTGGTGCTAGGTCTTTCCCTTTAGGTTTTACCCCAACAATGTTTTCATTAGTTTCGCTCACTCTCGAAATCAAGCATTTTACAGCAGGTTGGAGCAGCCTGTATCTCAGCACAGGAATAAGGTAGGGAAGAATTCTAAGGCTCATTTTGACTGCCTCCAGAAGTTAGATCAGATGGCAAATTGGATTTGGTGCTAGGTCTTTCCCTTTAGGTTTTACCCCAACAATGTTTTCATTAGTTTCGCTCACTCTCGAAATCAAGCATTTTACAGCAGGTTGGAGCAGCCTGTATCTCAGCACAGGAATAAGGTAGGGAAGAATTCTAAGGATCATTTTGACTGCCTCCAGAAGTTAGATCAGATGGCAAATTGGATTTGGTGCTAGGTCTTTCCCTTTAGGTTTTACCCCAACAATGTTTTCATTAGTTTCGCTCACTCTCGAAATCAAGCATTTTAAAGCAGGTTGGAGCAGCCTGTATCTCAGCACAGGAATAAGGTAGGGAAGAATTCTAAGGATCATTTTGACTGCCTCCAGAAGTTAGATCAGATGGCAAATTGGATTTGGTGCTAGGTCTTTCCCTTTAGGTTTTACCCCAACAATGTTTTCATTAGTTTCGCTCACTCTCGAAATCAAGCATTTTACAGCAGGTTGGAGCAGCCTGTATCTCAGCACAGGAATAAGGTAGGGAAGAATTCTAAGGATCATTTTGACTGCCTCCAGAAGTTAGATCAGATGGCAAATTGGATTTGGTGCTAGGTCTTTCCCTTTAGGTTTTACCCCAACAATGTTTTCATTAGTTTCGCTCACTCTCGAAATCAAGCATTTTACAGCAGGTTGGAGCAAGCCTGTATCTCAGCACAGGAATAAGGTAGGGAAGAATTCTAAGGCTCATTTTGACTGCCTCCAGAAGTTAGATCAGATGGCAAATTGGATTTGGTGCTAGGTCTTTCCCTTTAGGTTTTACCCCAACAATGTTTTCATTAGTTTCGCTCACTCTCGAAATCAAGCATTTTACAGCAGGTTGGAGCAGCCTGTATCTCAGCACAGGAATAAGGTAGGGAAGAATTCAAATGCTCATTTTGACTGCCTCCAGAAGTTAGATCAGATGGCAAATTGGATTTGGTGCTAGGTCTTTCCCTTTAGGTTTTACCCCAACAATGTTTTCATTAGTTTCGCTCACTCTCGAAATCAAGCATTTTACAGCAGGTTGGAGCAGCCTGTATCTCAGCACAGGAATAAGGTAGGGAAGAATTCTAAGGATCATTTTGACTGCCTCCAGAATTTAGATCAGATGGCAAATTGGATTTGGTGCTAGGTCTTTCCCTTTAGGTTTTACCCCAACAATGTTTTCATTAGTTTCGCTCACTCTCGAAATCAAGCATTTTACAGCAGGTTGGAGCAGCCTGTATCTCAGCACAGGAATAAGGTAGGGAAGAATTCTAAGGATCATTTTGACTGCCTCCAGAAGTTAGATCAGATGGCAAATTGGATTTGGTGCTAGGTCTTTCCCTTTAGGTTTTACCCCAACAATGTTTTCATTAGTTTCGCTCACTCTCGAAATCAAGCATTTTACAGCAGGTTGGAGCAGCCTGTATCTCAGCACAGGAATAAGGTAGGGAAGAATTCTAAGGCTCATTTTGACTGCCTCCAGAAGTTAGATCAGATGGCAAATTGGATTTGGTGCTAGGTCTTTCCCTTTAGGTTTTACCCCAACAATGTTTTCATTAGTTTCGCTCACTCTCGAAATCAAGCATTTTACAGCAGGTTGGAGCAGCCTGTATCTCAGCACAGGAATAAGGTAGGGAAGAATTCTAAGGATCATTTTGACTGCCTCCAGAAGTTAGATCAGATGGCAAATTGGATTTGGTGCTAGGTCTTTCCCTTTAGGTTTTACCCCAACAATGTTTTCATTAGTTTCGCTCACTCTCGAAATCAAGCATTTTACAGCAGGTTGGAGCAGCCTGTATCTCAGCACAGGAATAAGGTAGGGAAGAATTCTAAGGCTCATTTTGACTGCCTCCAGAAGTTAGATCAGATGGCAAATTGGATTTGGTGCTAGGTCTTTCCCTTTAGGTTTTACCCCAACAATGTTTTCATTAGTTTCGCTCACTCTCGAAATCAAGCATTTTACAGCAGGTTGGAGCAGCCTGTATCTCAGCACAGGAATAAGGTAGGGAAGAATTCTAAGGATCATTTTGACTGCCTCCAGAAGTTAGATCAGATGGCAAATTGGATTTGGTGCTAGGTCTTTCCCTTTAGGTTTTACCCCAACAATGTTTTCATTAGTTTCGCTCACTCTCGAAATCAAGCATTTTACAGCAGGTTGGAGCAGCCTGTATCTCAGCACAGGAATAAGGTAGGGAAGAATTCTAAGGCTCATTTTGACTGCCTCCAGAAGTTAGATCAGATGGCAAATTGGATTTGGTGCTAGGTCTTTCCCTTTAGGTTTTACCCCAACAATGTTTTCATTAGTTTCGCTCACTCTCGAAATCAAGCATTTTACAGCAGGTTGGAGCAGCCTGTATCTCAGCACAGGAATAAGGTAGGGAAGAATTCTAAGGATCATTTTGACTGCCTCCAGAAGTTAGATCAGATGGCAAATGGGATTTGGTGCTAGGTCTTTCCCTTTAGGTTTTACCCCAACAATGTTTTCATTAGTTTCGCTCACTCTCGAAATCAAGCATTTTACAGCAGGTTGGAGCAGCCTGTATCTCAGCACAGGAATAAGGTAGGGAAGAATTCTAAGGCTCATTTTGACTGCCTCCAGAAGTTAGATCAGATGGCAAATTGGATTTGGTGCTAGGTCTTTCCCTTTAGGTTTTACCCCAACAATGTTTTCATTAGTTTCGCTCACTCTCGAAATCAAGCATTTTACAGCAGGTTGGAGCAGCCTGTATCTCAGCACAGGAATAAGGTAGGGAAGAATTCTAAGGATCATTTTGACTGCCTCCAGAAGTTAGATCAGATGGCAAATTGGATTTGGTGCTAGGTCTTTCCCTTTAGGTTTTACCCTAACAATGTTTTCATTAGTTTCGCTCACTCTCGAAATCAAGCATTTTACAGCAGGTTGGAGCAGCCTGTATCTCAGCACAGGAATAAGGTAGGGAAGAATTCTAAGGCTCATTTTGACTGCCTCCAGAAGTTAGATCAGATGGCAAATTGGATTTGGTGCTAGGTCTTTCCCTTTAGGTTTTACCCCAACAATGTTTTCATTAGTTTCGCTCACTCTCGAAATCAAGCATTTTACAGCAGGTTGGAGCAGCCTGTATCTCAGCACAGGAATAAGGTAGGGAAGAATTCAAATGCTCATTTTGACTGCCTCCAGAAGTTAGATCAGATGGCAAATTGGATTTGGTGCTAGGTCTTTCCCTTTAGGTTTTACCCCAACAATGTTTTCATTAGTTTCGCTCACTCTCGAAATCAAGCATTTTACAGCAGGTTGGAGCAGCCTGTATCTCAGCACAGGAATAAGGTAGGGAAGAATTCTAAGGATCATTTTGACTGCCTCCAGAAGTTAGATCAGATGGCAAATTGGATTTGGTGCTAGGTCTTTCCCTTTAGGTTTTACCCCAACAATGTTTTCATTAGTTTCGCTCACTCTCGAAATCAAGCATTTTACAGCAGGTTGGAGCAGCCTGTATCTCAGCACAGGAATAAGGTAGGGAAGAATTCTAAGGCTCATTTTGACTGCCTCCAGAAGTTAGATCAGATGGCAAATTGGATTTGGTGCTAGGTCTTTCCCTTTAGGTTTTACCCCAACAATGTTTTCATTAGTTTCGCTCACTCTCGAAATCAAGCATTTTACAGCAGGTTGGAGCAGCCTGTATCTCAGCACAGGAATAAGGTAGGGAAGAATTCTAAGGATCATTTTGACTGCCTCCAGAAGTTAGATCAGATGGCAAATTGGATTTGGTGCTAGGTCTTTCCCTTTAGGTTTTACCCTAACAATGTTTTCATTAGTTTCGCTCACTCTCGAAATCAAGCATTTTACAGCAGGTTGGAGCAGCCTGTATCTCAGCACAGGAATAAGGTAGGGAAGAATTCTAAGGCTCATTTTGACTGCCTCCAGAAGTTAGATCAGATGGCAAATTGGATTTGGTGCTAGGTCTTTCCCTTTAGGTTTTACCCCAACAATGTTTTCATTAGTTTCGCTCACTCTCGAAATCAAGCATTTTACAGCAGGTTGGAGCAGCCTGTATCTCAGCACAGGAATAAGGTAGGGAAGAATTCAAATGCTCATTTTGACTGCCTCCAGAAGTTAGATCAGATGGCAAATTGGATTTGGTGCTAGGTCTTTCCCTTTAGGTTTTACCCCAACAATGTTTTCATTAGTTTCGCTCACTCTCGAAATCAAGCATTTTACAGCAGGTTGGAGCAGCCTGTATCTCAGCACAGGAATAAGGTAGGGAAGAATTCTAAGGATCATTTTGACTGCCTCCAGAAGTTAGATCAGATGGCAAATTGGATTTGGTGCTAGGTCTTTCCCTTTAGGTTTTACCCCAACAATGTTTTCATTAGTTTCGCTCACTCTCGAAATCAAGCATTTTACAGCAGGTTGGAGCAGCCTGTATCTCAGCACAGGAATAAGGTAGGGAAGAATTCTAAGGATCATTTTGACTGCCTCCAGAAGTTAGATCAGATGGCCAATTGGATTTGGTGCTAGGTCTTTCCCTTTAGGTTTTACCCCAACAATGTTTTCATTAGTTTCGCTCACTCTCGAAATCAAGCATTTTACAGCAGGTTGGAGCAGCCTGTATCTCAGCACAGGAATAAGGTAGGGAAGAATTCTAAGGATCATTTTGACTGCCTCCAGAAGTTAGATCAGATGGCAAATTGGATTTGGTGCTAGGTCTTTCCCTTTAGGTTTTACCCTAACAATGTTTTCATTAGTTTCGCTCACTCTCGAAATCAAGCATTTTACAGCAGGTTGGAGCAGCCTGTATCTCAGCACAGGAATAAGGTAGGGAAGAATTCTAAGGATCATTTTGACTGCCTCCAGAAGTTAGATCAGATGGCAAATTGGATTTGGTGCTAGGTCTTTCCCTTTAGGTTTTACCCCAACAATGTTTTCATTAGTTTCGCTCACTCTCGAAATCAAGCATTTTACAGCAGGTTGGAGCAGCCTGTATCTCAGCACAGGAATAAGGTAGGGAAGAATTCTAAGGCTCATTTTGACTGCCTCCAGAAGTTAGATCAGATGGCAAATTGGATTTGGTGCTAGGTCTTTCCCTTTAGGTTTTACCCCAACAATGTTTTCATTAGTTTCGCTCACTCTCGAAATCAAGCATTTTACAGCAGGTTGGAGCAGCCTGTATCTCAGCACAGGAATAAGGTAGGGAAGAATTCTAAGGATCATTTTGACTGCCTCCAGAAGTTAGATCAGATGGCAAATTGGATTTGGTGCTAGGTCTTTCCCTTTAGGCTTTACCCCAACAATGTTTTCATTAGTTTCGCTCACTCTCGAAATCAAGCATTTTACAGCAGGTTGGAGCAGCCTGTATCTCAGCACAGGAATAAGGTAGGGAAGAATTCTAAGGATCATTTTGACTGCCTCCAGAAGTTAGATCAGATGGCAAATTGGATTTGGTGCTAGGTCTTTCCCTTTAGGTTTTACCCCAACAATGTTTTCATTAGTTTCGCTCACTCTCGAAATCAAGCATTTTACAGCAGGTTGGAGCAGCCTGTATCTCAGCACAGGAATAAGGTAGGGAAGAATTCAAATGCTCATTTTGACTGCCTCCAGAAGTTAGATCAGATGGCAAATTGGATTTGGTGCTAGGTCTTTCCCTTTAGGTTTTACCCCAATAATGTTTTCATTAGTTTCGCTCACTCTCGAAATCAAGCATTTTACAGCAGGTTGGAGCAGCCTGTATCTCAGCACAGGAATAAGGTAGGGAAGAATTCTAAGGATCATTTTGACTGCCTCCAGAAGTTAGATCAGATGGCAAATTGGATTTGGTGCTAGGTCTTTCCCTTTAGGTTTTACCCCAACAATGTTTTCATCTGTTTCGCTCACTCTCGCAATCAAGCATTTTACAGCAGGTTGGAGCAGCCTGTATCTCAGCACAGGAATAAGGTAGGGAAGAATTCTAAGGATCATTTTGACTGCCTCCAGAAGTTAGATCAGATGGCCAATTGGATTTGGTGCTAGGTCTTTCCCTTTAGGTTTTACCCCAACAATGTTTTCATTAGTTTCGCTCACTCTCGAAATCAAGCATTTTACAGCAGGTTGGAGCAGCCTGTATCTCAGCAGAGGAATAAGGTAGGGAAGAATTCTAAGGCTCATTTTGACTGCCTCCAGAAGTTAGATCAGATGGCAAATTGGATTTGGTGCTAGGTCTTTCCCTTTAGGTTTTACCCCAACAATGTTTTCATTAGTTTCGCTCACTCTCGAAATCAAGCATTTTACAGCAGGTTGGAGCAGCCTGTATCTCAGCACAGGAATAAGGTAGGGAAGAATTCTAAGGCTCATTTTGACTGCCTCCAGAAGTTAGATCAGATGGCAAATTGGATTTGGTGCTAGGTCTTTCCCTTTAGGTTTTACCCCAACAATGTTTTCATTAGTTTCGCTCACTCTCGAAATCAAGCATTTTACAGCAGGTTGGAGCAGCCTGTATCTCAGCACAGGAATAAGGTAGGGAAGAATTCTAAGGATCATTTTGACTGCCTCCAGAAGTTAGATCAGATGGCAAATTGGATTTGGTGCTAGGTCTTTCCCTTTAGGTTTTACCCCAACAATGTTTTCATTAGTTTCGCTCACTCTCGAAATCAAGCATTTTACAGCAGGTTGGAGCAGCCTGTATCTCAGCACAGGAATAAGGTAGGGAAGAATTCTAAGGCTCATTTTGACTGCCTCCAGAAGTTAGATCAGATGGCAAATTGGATTTGGTGCTAGGTCTTTCCCTTTAGGTTTTACCCCAACAATGTTTTCATTAGTTTCGCTCACTCTCGAAATCAAGCATTTTACAGCAGGTTGGAGCAGCCTGTATCTCAGCACAGGAATAAGGTAGGGAAGAATTCTAAGGCTCATTTTGACTGCCTCCAGAAGTTAGATCAGATGGCCAATTGGATTTGGTGCTAGGTCTTTCCCTTTAGGTTTTACCCCAACAATGTTTTCATTAGTTTCGCTCACTCTCGAAATCAAGCATTTTACAGCAGGTTGGAGCAGCCTGTATCTCAGCACAGGAATAAGGTAGGGAAGAATTCTAAGGCTCATTTTGACTGCCTCCAGAAGTTAGATCAGATGGCAAATTGGATTTGGTGCTAGGTCTTTCCCTTTAGGTTTTACCCCAACAATGTTTTCATTAGTTTCGCTCACTCTCGAAATCAAGCATTTTACAGCAGGTTGGAGCAGCCTGTATCTCAGCACAGGAATAAGGTAGGGAAGAATTCTAAGGATCATTTTGACTGCCTCCAGAAGTTAGATCAGATGGCCAATTGGATTTGGTGCTAGGTCTTTCCCTTTAGGTTTTACCCCAACAATGTTTTCATTAGTTTCGCTCACTCTCGAAATCAAGCATTTTACAGCAGGTTGGAGCAGCCTGTATCTCAGCACAGGAATAAGGTAGGGAAGAATTCTAAGGATCATTTTGACTGCCTCCAGAAGTTAGATCAGATGGCAAATTGGATTTGGTGCTAGGTCTTTCCCTTTAGGTTTTACCCCAACAATGTTTTCATTAGTTTCGCTCACTCTCGAAATCAAGCATTTTACAGCAGGTTGGAGCAGCCTGTATCTCAGCACAGGAATAAGGTAGGGAAGAATTCTAAGGCTCATTTTGACTGCCTCCAGAAGTTAGATCAGATGGCAAATTGGATTTGGTGCTAGGTCTTTCCCTTTAGGTTTTACCCCAACAATGTTTTCATTAGTTTCGCTCACTCTCGAAATCAAGCATTTTACAGCAGGTTGGAGCAGCCTGTATCTCAGCACAGGAATAAGGTAGGGAAGAATTCTAAGGCTCATTTTGACTGCCTCCAGAAGTTAGATCAGATGGCAAATTGGATTTGGTGCTAGGTCTTTCCCTTTAGGTTTTACCCCAACAATGTTTTCATTAGTTTCGCTCACTCTCGAAATCAAGCATTTTACAGCAGGTTGGAGCAGCCTGTATCTCAGCACAGGAATAAGGTAGGGAAGAATTCTAAGGCTCATTTTGACTGCCTCCAGAAGTTAGATCAGATGGCAAATTGGATTTGGTGCTAGGTCTTTCCCTTTAGGTTTTACCCCAACAATGTTTTCATTAGTTTCGCTCACTCTCGAAATCAAGCATTTTACAGCAGGTTGGAGCAGCCTGTATCTCAGCACAGGAATAAGGTAGGGAAGAATTCTAAGGATCATTTTGACTGCCTCCAGAAGTTAGATCAGATGGCAAATTGGATTTGGTGCTAGGTCTTTCCCTTTAGGTTTTACCCCAACAATGTTTTCATTAGTTTCGCTCACTCTCGAAATCAAGCATTTTACAGCAGGTTGGAGCAGCCTGTATCTCAGCACAGGAATAAGGTAGGGAAGAATTCTAAGGCTCATTTTGACTGCCTCCAGAAGTTAGATCAGATGGCAAATTGGATTTGGTGCTAGGTCTTTCCCTTTAGGTTTTACCCCAACAATGTTTTCATTAGTTTCGCTCACTCTCGAAATCAAGCATTTTACAGCAGGTTGGAGCAGCCTGTATCTCAGCACAGGAATAAGGTAGGGAAGAATTCTAAGGCTCATTTTGACTGCCTCCAGAAGTTAGATCAGATGGCAAATTGGATTTGGTGCTAGGTCTTTCCCTTTAGGTTTTACCCCAACAATGTTTTCATTAGTTTCGCTCACTCTCGAAATCAAGCATTTTACAGCAGGTTGGAGCAGCCTGTATCTCAGCACAGGAATAAGGTAGGGAAGAATTCTAAGGATCATTTTGACTGCCTCCAGAAGTTAGATCAGATGGCAAATTGGATTTGGTGCTAGGTCTTTCCCTTTAGGTTTTACCCCAACAATGTTTTCATTAGTTTCGCTCACTCTCGAAATCAAGCATTTTACAGCAGGTTGGAGCAGCCTGTATCTCAGCACAGGAATAAGGTAGGGAAGAATTCTAAGGATCATTTTGACTGCCTCCAGAAGTTAGATCAGATGGCAAATTGGATTTGGTGCTAGGTCTTTCCCTTTAGGTTTTACCCCAACAATGTTTTCATTAGTTTCGCTCACTCTCGAAATCAAGCATTTTACAGCAGGTTGGAGCAGCCTGTATCTCAGCACAGGAATAAGGTAGGGAAGAATTCTAAGGATCATTTTGACTGCCTCCAGAAGTTAGATCAGATGGCAAATTGGATTTGGTGCTAGGTCTTTCCCTTTAGGTTTTACCCCAACAATGTTTTCATTAGTTTCGCTCACTCTCGAAATCAAGCATTTTACAGCAGGTTGGAGCAGCCTGTATCTCAGCACAGGAATAAGGTAGGGAAGAATTCTAAGGATCATTTTGACTGCCTCCAGAAGTTAGATCAGATGGCCAATTGGATTTGGTGCTAGGTCTTTCCCTTTAGGTTTTACCCCAACAATGTTTTCATTAGTTTCGCTCACTCTCGAAATCAAGCATTTTACAGCAGGTTGGAGCAGCCTGTATCTCAGCACAGGAATAAGGTAGGGAAGAATTCTAAGGCTCATTTTGACTGCCTCCAGAAGTTAGATCAGATGGCAAATTGGATTTGGTGCTAGGTCTTTCCCTTTAGGTTTTACCCCAACAATGTTTTCATTAGTTTCGCTCACTCTCGAAATCAAGCATTTTACAGCAGGTTGGAGCAGCCTGTATCTCAGCACAGGAATAAGGTAGGGAAGAATTCTAAGGATCATTTTGACTGCCTCCAGAAGTTAGATCAGATGGCAAATTGGATTTGGTGCTAGGTCTTTCCCTTTAGGTTTTACCCCAACAATGTTTTCATTAGTTTCGCTCACTCTCGAAATCAAGCATTTTACAGCAGGTTGGAGCAGCCTGTATCTCAGCACAGGAATAAGGTAGGGAAGAATTCTAAGGATCATTTTGACTGCCTCCAGAAGTTAGATCAGATGGCAAATTGGATTTGGTGCTAGGTCTTTCCCTTTAGGTTTTACCCCAACAATGTTTTCATTAGTTTCGCTCACTCTCGAAATCAAGCATTTTACAGCAGGTTGGAGCAGCCTGTATCTCAGCACAGGAATAAGGTAGGGAAGAATTCTAAGGCTCATTTTGACTGCCTCCAGAAGTTAGATCAGATGGCAAATTGGATTTGGTGCTAGGTCTTTCCCTTTAGGTTTTACCCCAACAATGTTTTCATTAGTTTCGCTCACTCTCGAAATCAAGCATTTTACAGCAGGTTGGAGCAGCCTGTATCTCATCACAGGAATAAGGTAGGGAAGAATTCTAAGGATCATTTTGACTGCCTCCAGAAGTTAGATCAGATGGCAAATTGGATTTGGTGCTAGGTCTTTCCCTTTAGGTTTTACCCCAACAATGTTTTCATTAGTTTCGCTCACTCTCGAAATCAAGCATTTTACAGCAGGTTGGAGCAGCCTGTATCTCAGCACAGGAATAAGGTAGGGAAGAATTCTAAGGCTCATTTTGACTGCCTCCAGAAGTTAGATCAGATGGCAAATTGGATTTGGTGCTAGGTCTTTCCCTTTAGGTTTTACCCCAACAATGTTTTCATTAGTTTCGCTCACTCTCGAAATCAAGCATTTTACAGCAGGTTGGAGCAGCCTGTATCTCAGCACAGGAATAAGGTAGGGAAGAATTCTAAGGCTCATTTTGACTGCCTCCAGAAGTTAGATCAGATGGCAAATTGGATTTGGTGCTAGGTCTTTCCCTTTAGGTTTTACCCCAACAATGTTTTCATTAGTTTCGCTCACTCTCGAAATCAAGCATTTTACAGCAGGTTGGAGCAGCCTGTATCTCAGCACAGGAATAAGGTAGGGAAGAATTCTAAGGATCATTTTGACTGCCTCCAGAAGTTAGATCAGATGGCAAATTGGATTTGGTGCTAGGTCTTTCCCTTTAGGTTTTACCCCAACAATGTTTTCATTAGTTTCGCTCACTCTCGAAATCAAGCATTTTACAGCAGGTTGGAGCAGCCTGTATCTCAGCACAGGAATAAGGTAGGGAAGAATTCTAAGGATCATTTTGACTGCCTCCAGAAGTTAGATCAGATGGCAAATTGGATTTGGTGCTAGGTCTTTCCCTTTAGGTTTTACCCCAACAATGTTTTCATTAGTTTCGCTCACTCTCGAAATCAAGCATTTTACAGCAGGTTGGAGCAGCCTGTATCTCAGCACAGGAATAAGGTAGGGAAGAATTCTAAGGCTCATTTTGACTGCCTCCAGAAGTTAGATCAGATGGCAAATTGGATTTGGTGCTAGGTCTTTCCCTTTAGGTTTTACCCCAACAATGTTTTCATTAGTTTCGCTCACTCTCGAAATCAAGCATTTTACAGCAGGTTGGAGCAGCCTGTATCTCAGCACAGGAATAAGGTAGGGAAGAATTCTAAGGCTCATTTTGACTGCCTCCAGAAGTTAGATCAGATGGCAAATTGGATTTGGTGCTAGGTCTTTCCCTTTAGGTTTTACCCCAACAATGTTTTCATTAGTTTCGCTCACTCTCGAAATCAAGCATTTTACAGCAGGTTGGAGCAGCCTGTATCTCAGCACAGGAATAAGGTAGGGAAGAATTCTAAGGATCATTTTGACTGCCTCCAGAAGTTAGATCAGATGGCCAATTGGATTTGGTGCTAGGTCTTTCCCTTTAGGTTTTACCCCAACAATGTTTTCATTAGTTTCGCTCACTCTCGAAATCAAGCATTTTACAGCAGGTTGGAGCAGCCTGTATCTCAGCACAGGAATAAGGTAGGGAAGAATTCTAAGGATCATTTTGACTGCCTCCAGAAGTTAGATCAGATGGCCAATTGGATTTGGTGCTAGGTCTTTCCCTTTAGGTTTTACCCCAACAATGTTTTCATTAGTTTCGCTCACTCTCGAAATCAAGCATTTTACAGCAGGTTGGAGCAGCCTGTATCTCAGCACAGGAATAAGGTAGGGAAGAATTCTAAGGCTCATTTTGACTGCCTCCAGAAGTTAGATCAGATGGCAAATTGGATTTGGTGCTAGGTCTTTCCCTTTAGGTTTTACCCCAACAATGTTTTCATTAGTTTCGCTCACTCTCGAAATCAAGCATTTTACAGCAGGTTGGAGCAGCCTGTATCTCAGCACAGGAATAAGGTAGGGAAGAATTCTAAGGCTCATTTTGACTGCCTCCAGAAGTTAGATCAGATGGCAAATTGGATTTGGTGCTAGGTCTTTCCCTTTAGGTTTTACCCCAACAATGTTTTCATTAGTTTCGCTCACTCTCGAAATCAAGCATTTTACAGCAGGTTGGAGCAGCCTGTATCTCAGCACAGGAATAAGGTAGGGAAGAATTCTAAGGCTCATTTTGACTGCCTCCAGAAGTTAGATCAGATGGCAAATTGGATTTGGTGCTAGGTCTTTCCCTTTAGGTTTTACCCCAACAATGTTTTCATTAGTTTCGCTCACTCTCGAAATCAAGCATTTTACAGCAGGTTGGAGCAGCCTGTATCTCAGCACAGGAATAAGGTAGGGAAGAATTCTAAGGATCATTTTGACTGCCTCCAGAAGTTAGATCAGATGGCAAATTGGATTTGGTGCTAGGTCTTTCCCTTTAGGTTTTACCCCAACAATGTTTTCATTAGTTTCGCTCACTCTCGAAATCAAGCATTTTACAGCAGGTTGGAGCAGCCTGTATCTCAGCACAGGAATAAGGTAGGGAAGAATTCTAAGGATCATTTTGACTGCCTCCAGAAGTTAGATCAGATGGCCAATTGGATTTGGTGCTAGGTCTTTCCCTTTAGGTTTTACCCCAACAATGTTTTCATTAGTTTCGCTCACTCTCGAAATCAAGCATTTTACAGCAGGTTGGAGCAGCCTGTATCTCAGCACAGGAATAAGGTAGGGAAGAATTCTAAGGCTCATTTTGACTGCCTCCAGAAGTTAGATCAGATGGCAAATTGGATTTGGTGCTAGGTCTTTCCCTTTAGGTTTTACCCCAACAATGTTTTCATTAGTTTCGCTCACTCTCGAAATCAAGCATTTTACAGCAGGTTGGAGCAGCCTGTATCTCAGCACAGGAATAAGGTAGGGAAGAATTCTAAGGATCATTTTGACTGCCTCCAGAAGTTAGATCAGATGGCAAATTGGATTTGGTGCTAGGTCTTTCCCTTTAGGTTTTACCCCAACAATGTTTTCATTAGTTTCGCTCACTCTCGAAATCAAGCATTTTACAGCAGGTTGGAGCAGCCTGTATCTCAGCACAGGAATAAGGTAGGGAAGAATTCTAAGGATCATTTTGACTGCCTCCAGAAGTTAGATCAGATGGCAAATTGGATTTGGTGCTAGGTCTTTCCCTTTAGGTTTTACCCCAACAATGTTTTCATTAGTTTCGCTCACTCTCGAAATCAAGCATTTTACAGCAGGTTGGAGCAGCCTGTATCTCAGCACAGGAATAAGGTAGGGAAGAATTCTAAGGATCATTTTGACTGCCTCCAGAAGTTAGATCAGATGGCAAATTGGATTTGGTGCTAGGTCTTTCCCTTTAGGTTTTACCCTAACAATGTTTTCATTAGTTTCGCTCACTCTCGAAATCAAGCATTTTACAGCAGGTTGGAGCAGCCTGTATCTCAGCACAGGAATAAGGTAGGGAAGAATTCTAAGGATCATTTTGACTGCCTCCAGAAGTTAGATCAGATGGCAAATTGGATTTGGTGCTAGGTCTTTCCCTTTAGGTTTTACCCTAACAATGTTTTCATCTGTTTCGCTCACTCTCGAAATCAAGCATTTTACAGCAGGTTGGAGCAGCCTGTATCTCAGCACAGGAATAAGGTAGGGAAGGATTCTAAGGATCATTTTGACTGCCTCCAGAAGTTAGATCAGATGGCCAATTGGATTTGGTGCTAGGTCTTTCCCTTTAGGTTTTACCCCAACAATGTTTTCATTAGTTTCGCTCACTCTCGAAATCAAGCATTTTACAGCAGGTTGGAGCAGCCTGTATCTCAGCACAGGAATAAGGTAGGGAAGAATTCTAAGGCTCATTTTGACTGCCTCCAGAAGTTAGATCAGATGGCAAATTGGATTTGGTGCTAGGTCTTTCCCTTTAGGTTTTACCCCAACAATGTTTTCATTAGTTTCGCTCACTCTCGAAATCAAGCATTTTACAGCAGGTTGGAGCAGCCTGTATCTCAGCACAGGAATAAGGTAGGGAAGAATTCTAAGGCTCATTTTGACTGCCTCCAGAAGTTAGATCAGATGGCAAATTGGATTTGGTGCTAGGTCTTTCCCTTTAGGTTTTACCCCAACAATGTTTTTCATTAGTTTCGCTCACTCTCGAAATCAAGCATTTTACAGCAGGTTGGAGCAGCCTGTATCTCAGCACAGGAATAAGGTAGGGAAGAATTCTAAGGATCATTTTGACTGCCTCCAGAAGTTAGATCAGATGGCAAATTGGATTTGGTGCTAGGTCTTTCCCTTTAGGTTTTACCCCAACAATGTTTTCATTAGTTTCGCTCACTCTCGAAATCAAGCATTTTACAGCAGGTTGGAGCAGCCTGTATCTCAGCACAGGAATAAGGTAGGGAAGAATTCTAAGGATCATTTTGACTGCCTCCAGAAGTTAGATCAGATGGCAAATTGGATTTGGTGCTAGGTCTTTCCCTTTAGGTTTTACCCCAACAATGTTTTCATTAGTTTCGCTCACTCTCGAAATCAAGCATTTTACAGCAGGTTGGAGCAGCCTGTATCTCAGCACAGGAATAAGGTAGGGAAGAATTCTAAGGCTCATTTTGACTGCCTCCAGAAGTTAGATCAGATGGCAAATTGGATTTGGTGCTAGGTCTTTCCCTTTAGGTTTTACCCCAACAATGTTTTCATTAGTTTCGCTCACTCTCGAAATCAAGCATTTTACAGCAGGTTGGAGCAGCCTGTATCTCAGCACAGGAATAAGGTAGGGAAGAATTCTAAGGCTCATTTTGACTGCCTCCAGAAGTTAGATCAGATGGCAAATTGGATTTGGTGCTAGGTCTTTCCCTTTAGGTTTTACCCCAACAATGTTTTCATTAGTTTCGCTCACTCTCGAAATCAAGCATTTTACAGCAGGTTGGAGCAGCCTGTATCTCAGCACAGGAATAAGGTAGGGAAGAATTCTAAGGATCATTTTGACTGCCTCCAGAAGTTAGATCAGATGGCAAATTGGATTTGGTGCTAGGTCTTTCCCTTTAGGTTTTACCCCAACAATGTTTTCATTAGTTTCGCTCACTCTCGAAATCAAGCATTTTACAGCAGGTTGGAGCAGCCTGTATCTCAGCACAGGAATAAGGTAGGGAAGAATTCTAAGGATCATTTTGACTGCCTCCAGAAGTTAGATCAGATGGCAAATTGGATTTGGTGCTAGGTCTTTCCCTTTAGGTTTTACCCCAACAATGTTTTCATTAGTTTCGCTCACTCTCGAAATCAAGCATTTTACAGCAGGTTGGAGCAGCCTGTATCTCAGCACAGGAATAAGGTAGGGAAGAATTCTAAGGCTCATTTTGACTGCCTCCAGAAGTTAGATCAGATGGCAAATTGGATTTGGTGCTAGGTCTTTCCCTTTAGGTTTTACCCCCAACAATGTTTTCATTAGTTTCGCTCACTCTCGAAATCAAGCATTTTACAGCAGGTTGGAGCAGCCTGTATCTCAGCACAGGAATAAGGTAGGGAAGAATTCTAAGGCTCATTTTGACTGCCTCCAGAAGTTAGATCAGATGGCAAATTGGATTTGGTGCTAGGTCTTTCCCTTTAGGTTTTACCCCAACAATGTTTTCATTAGTTTCGCTCACTCTCGAAATCAAGCATTTTACAGCAGGTTGGAGCAGCCTGTATCTCAGCACAGGAATAAGGTAGGGAAGAATTCTAAGGATCATTTTGACTGCCTCCAGAAGTTAGATCAGATGGCAAATTGGATTTGGTGCTAGGTCTTTCCCTTTAGGTTTTACCCCAACAATGTTTTCATTAGTTTCGCTCACTCTCGAAATCAAGCATTTTACAGCAGGTTGGAGCAGCCTGTATCTCAGCACAGGAATAAGGTAGGGAAGAATTCTAAGGATCATTTTGACTGCCTCCAGAAGTTAGATCAGATGGCCAATTGGATTTGGTGCTAGGTCTTTCCCTTTAGGTTTTACCCCAACAATGTTTTCATTAGTTTCGCTCACTCTCGAAATCAAGCATTTTACAGCAGGTTGGAGCAGCCTGTATCTCAGCACAGGAATAAGGTAGGGAAGAATTCTAAGGCTCATTTTGACTGCCTCCAGAAGTTAGATCAGATGGCAAATTGGATTTGGTGCTAGGTCTTTCCCTTTAGGTTTTACCCCAACAATGTTTTCATTAGTTTCGCTCACTCTCGAAATCAAGCATTTTACAGCAGGTTGGAGCAGCCTGTATCTCAGCACAGGAATAAGGTAGGGAAGAATTCTAAGGCTCATTTTGACTGCCTCCAGAAGTTAGATCAGATGGCAAATTGGATTTGGTGCTAGGTCTTTCCCTTTAGGTTTTACCCCAACAATGTTTTCATTAGTTTCGCTCACTCTCGAAATCAAGCATTTTACAGCAGGTTGGAGCAGCCTGTATCTCAGCACAGGAATAAGGTAGGGAAGAATTCTAAGGCTCATTTTGACTGCCTCCAGAAGTTAGATCAGATGGCAAATTGGATTTGGTGCTAGGTCTTTCCCTTTAGGTTTTACCCCAACAATGTTTTCATTAGTTTCGCTCACTCTCGAAATCAAGCATTTTACAGCAGGTTGGAGCAGCCTGTATCTCAGCACAGGAATAAGGTAGGGAAGAATTCTAAGGATCATTTTGACTGCCTCCAGAAGTTAGATCAGATGGCAAATTGGATTTGGTGCTAGGTCTTTCCCTTTAGGTTTTACCCCAACAATGTTTTCATTAGTTTCGCTCACTCTCGAAATCAAGCATTTTACAGCAGGTTGGAGCAGCCTGTATCTCAGCACAGGAATAAGGTAGGGAAGAATTCTAAGGATCATTTTGACTGCCTCCAGAAGTTAGATCAGATGGCCAATTGGATTTGGTGCTAGGTCTTTCCCTTTAGGTTTTACCCCAACAATGTTTTCATTAGTTTCGCTCACTCTCGAAATCAAGCATTTTACAGCAGGTTGGAGCAGCCTGTATCTCAGCACAGGAATAAGGTAGGGAAGAATTCTAAGGCTCATTTTGACTGCCTCCAGAAGTTAGATCAGATGGCAAATTGGATTTGGTGCTAGGTCTTTCCCTTTAGGTTTTACCCCAACAATGTTTTCATTAGTTTCGCTCACTCTCGAAATCAAGCATTTTACAGCAGGTTGGAGCAGCCTGTATCTCAGCACAGGAATAAGGTAGGGAAGAATTCTAAGGATCATTTTGACTGCCTCCAGAAGTTAGATCAGATGGCAAATTGGATTTGGTGCTAGGTCTTTCCCTTTAGGTTTTACCCCAACAATGTTTTCATTAGTTTCGCTCACTCTCGAAATCAAGCATTTTACAGCAGGTTGGAGCAGCCTGTATCTCAGCACAGGAATAAGGTAGGGAAGAATTCTAAGGATCATTTTGACTGCCTCCAGAAGTTAGATCAGATGGCAAATTGGATTTGGTGCTAGGTCTTTCCCTTTAGGTTTTACCCCAACAATGTTTTCATTAGTTTCGCTCACTCTCGAAATCAAGCATTTTACAGCAGGTTGGAGCAGCCTGTATCTCAGCACAGGAATAAGGTAGGGAAGAATTCTAAGGATCATTTTGACTGCCTCCAGAAGTTAGATCAGATGGCAAATTGGATTTGGTGCTAGGTCTTTCCCTTTAGGTTTTACCCTAACAATGTTTTCATTAGTTTCGCTCACTCTCGAAATCAAGCATTTTACAGCAGGTTGGAGCAGCCTGTATCTCAGCACAGGAATAAGGTAGGGAAGAATTCTAAGGATCATTTTGACTGCCTCCAGAAGTTAGATCAGATGGCAAATTGGATTTGGTGCTAGGTCTTTCCCTTTAGGTTTTACCCTAACAATGTTTTCATCTGTTTCGCTCACTCTCGAAATCAAGCATTTTACAGCAGGTTGGAGCAGCCTGTATCTCAGCACAGGAATAAGGTAGGGAAGGATTCTAAGGATCATTTTGACTGCCTCCAGAAGTTAGATCAGATGGCCAATTGGATTTGGTGCTAGGTCTTTCCCTTTAGGTTTTACCCCAACAATGTTTTCATTAGTTTCGCTCACTCTCGAAATCAAGCATTTTACAGCAGGTTGGAGCAGCCTGTATCTCAGCACAGGAATAAGGTAGGGAAGAATTCTAAGGCTCATTTTGACTGCCTCCAGAAGTTAGATCAGATGGCAAATTGGATTTGGTGCTAGGTCTTTCCCTTTAGGTTTTACCCCAACAATGTTTTCATTAGTTTCGCTCACTCTCGAAATCAAGCATTTTACAGCAGGTTGGAGCAGCCTGTATCTCAGCACAGGAATAAGGTAGGGAAGAATTCTAAGGCTCATTTTGACTGCCTCCAGAAGTTAGATCAGATGGCAAATTGGATTTGGTGCTAGGTCTTTCCCTTTAGGTTTTACCCCAACAATGTTTTCATTAGTTTCGCTCACTCTCGAAATCAAGCATTTTACAGCAGGTTGGAGCAGCCTGTATCTCAGCACAGGAATAAGGTAGGGAAGAATTCTAAGGATCATTTTGACTGCCTCCAGAAGTTAGATCAGATGGCAAATTGGATTTGGTGCTAGGTCTTTCCCTTTAGGTTTTACCCCAACAATGTTTTCATTAGTTTCGCTCACTCTCGAAATCAAGCATTTTACAGCAGGTTGGAGCAGCCTGTATCTCAGCACAGGAATAAGGTAGGGAAGAATTCTAAGGATCATTTTGACTGCCTCCAGAAGTTAGATCAGATGGCCAATTGGATTTGGTGCTAGGTCTTTCCCTTTAGGTTTTACCCCAACAATGTTTTCATTAGTTTCGCTCACTCTCGAAATCAAGCATTTTACAGCAGGTTGGAGCAGCCTGTATCTCAGCACAGGAATAAGGTAGGGAAGAATTCTAAGGCTCATTTTGACTGCCTCCAGAAGTTAGATCAGATGGCAAATTGGATTTGGTGCTAGGTCTTTCCCTTTAGGTTTTACCCCAACAATGTTTTCATTAGTTTCGCTCACTCTCGAAATCAAGCATTTTACAGCAGGTTGGAGCAGCCTGTATCTCAGCACAGGAATAAGGTAGGGAAGAATTCTAAGGATCATTTTGACTGCCTCCAGAAGTTAGATCAGATGGCAAATTGGATTTGGTGCTAGGTCTTTCCCTTTAGGTTTTACCCCAACAATGTTTTCATTAGTTTCGCTCACTCTCGAAATCAAGCATTTTACAGCAGGTTGGAGCAGCCTGTATCTCAGCACAGGAATAAGGTAGGGAAGAATTCTAAGGATCATTTTGACTGCCTCCAGAAGTTAGATCAGATGGCAAATTGGATTTGGTGCTAGGTCTTTCCCTTTAGGTTTTACCCTAACAATGTTTTCATCTGTTTCGCTCACTCTCGAAATCAAGCATTTTACAGCAGGTTGGAGCAGCCTGTATCTCAGCACAGGAATAAGGTAGGGAAGGATTCTAAGGATCATTTTGACTGCCTCCAGAAGTTAGATCAGATGGCCAATTGGATTTGGTGCTAGGTCTTTCCCTTTAGGTTTTACCCCAACAATGTTTTCATTAGTTTCGCTCACTCTCGAAATCAAGCATTTTACAGCAGGTTGGAGCAGCCTGTATCTCAGCACAGGAATAAGGTAGGGAAGAATTCTAAGGCTCATTTTGACTGCCTCCAGAAGTTAGATCAGATGGCAAATTGGATTTGGTGCTAGGTCTTTCCCTTTAGGTTTTACCCCAACAATGTTTTCATTAGTTTCGCTCACTCTCGAAATCAAGCATTTTACAGCAGGTTGGAGCAGCCTGTATCTCAGCACAGGAATAAGGTAGGGAAGAATTCTAAGGCTCATTTTGACTGCCTCCAGAAGTTAGATCAGATGGCAAATTGGATTTGGTGCTAGGTCTTTCCCTTTAGGTTTTACCCCAACAATGTTTTCATTAGTTTCGCTCACTCTCGAAATCAAGCATTTTACAGCAGGTTGGAGCAGCCTGTATCTCAGCACAGGAATAAGGTAGGGAAGAATTCTAAGGATCATTTTGACTGCCTCCAGAAGTTAGATCAGATGGCCAATTGGATTTGGTGCTAGGTCTTTCCCTTTAGGTTTTACCCCAACAATGTTTTCATTAGTTTCGCTCACTCTCGAAATCAAGCATTTTACAGCAGGTTGGAGCAGCCTGTATCTCAGCACAGGAATAAGGTAGGGAAGAATTCTAAGGCTCATTTTGACTGCCTCCAGAAGTTAGATCAGATGGCAAATTGGATTTGGTGCTAGGTCTTTCCCTTTAGGTTTTACCCCAACAATGTTTTCATTAGTTTCGCTCACTCTCGAAATCAAGCATTTTACAGCAGGTTGGAGCAGCCTGTATCTCAGCACAGGAATAAGGTAGGG
The DNA here is from genome assembly GCF_026170545.1 of Melanerpes formicivorus. Lineage (NCBI taxonomy): Eukaryota > Metazoa > Chordata > Aves > Piciformes > Picidae > Melanerpes > Melanerpes formicivorus. The sequence goes on from NW_027143310.1 coordinate 50,787, forward strand.
AAGAATTCTAAGGCTCATTTTGACTGCCTCCAGAAGTTAGATCAGATGGCAAATTGGATTTGGTGCTAGGTCTTTCCCTTTAGGTTTTACCCCAACAATGTTTTCATTAGTTTCGCTCACTCTCGAAATCAAGCATTTTACAGCAGGTTGGAGCAGCCTGTATCTCAGCACAGGAATAAGGTAGGGAAGAATTCTAAGGATCATTTTGACTGCCTCCAGAAGTTAGATCAGATGGCAAATTGGATTTGGTGCTAGGTCTTTCCCTTTAGGTTTTACCCCAACAATGTTTTCATTAGTTTCGCTCACTCTCGAAATCAAGCATTTTACAGCAGGTTGGAGCAGCCTGTATCTCAGCACAGGAATAAGGTAGGGAAGAATTCTAAGGCTCATTTTGACTGCCTCCAGAAGTTAGATCAGATGGCAAATTGGATTTGGTGCTAGGTCTTTCCCTTTAGGTTTTACCCCAACAATGTTTTCATTAGTTTCGCTCACTCTCGAAATCAAGCATTTTACAGCAGGTTGGAGCAGCCTGTATCTCAGCACAGGAATAAGGTAGGGAAGAATTCTAAGGATCATTTTGACTGCCTCCAGAAGTTAGATCAGATGGCAAATTGGATTTGGTGCTAGGTCTTTCCCTTTAGGTTTTACCCCAACAATGTTTTCATTAGTTTCGCTCACTCTCGAAATCAAGCATTTTACAGCAGGTTGGAGCAGCCTGTATCTCAGCACAGGAATAAGGTAGGGAAGAATTCTAAGGCTCATTTTGACTGCCTCCAGAAGTTAGATCAGATGGCAAATTGGATTTGGTGCTAGGTCTTTCCCTTTAGGTTTTACCCCAACAATGTTTTCATTAGTTTCGCTCACTCTCGAAATCAAGCATTTTACAGCAGGTTGGAGCAGCCTGTATCTCAGCACAGGAATAAGGTAGGGAAGAATTCTAAGGATCATTTTGACTGCCTCCAGAAGTTAGATCAGATGGCAAATTGGATTTGGTGCTAGGTCTTTCCCTTTAGGTTTTACCCCAACAATGTTTTCATTAGTTTCGCTCACTCTCGAAATCAAGCATTTTACAGCAGGTTGGAGCAGCCTGTATCTCAGCACAGGAATAAGGTAGGGAAGAATTCTAAGGATCATTTTGACTGCCTCCAGAAGTTAGATCAGATGGCCAATTGGATTTGGTGCTAGGTCTTTCCCTTTAGGTTTTACCCCAACAATGTTTTCATTAGTTTCGCTCACTCTCGAAATCAAGCATTTTACAGCAGGTTGGAGCAGCCTGTATCTCAGCACAGGAATAAGGTAGGGAAGAATTCTAAGGCTCATTTTGACTGCCTCCAGAAGTTAGATCAGATGGCAAATTGGATTTGGTGCTAGGTCTTTCCCTTTAGGTTTTACCCCAACAATGTTTTCATTAGTTTCGCTCACTCTCGAAATCAAGCATTTTACAGCAGGTTGGAGCAGCCTGTATCTCAGCACAGGAATAAGGTAGGGAAGAATTCTAAGGATCATTTTGACTGCCTCCAGAAGTTAGATCAGATGGCAAATTGGATTTGGTGCTAGGTCTTTCCCTTTAGGTTTTACCCCAACAATGTTTTCATTAGTTTCGCTCACTCTCGAAATCAAGCATTTTACAGCAGGTTGGAGCAGCCTGTATCTCAGCACAGGAATAAGGTAGGGAAGAATTCTAAGGATCATTTTGACTGCCTCCAGAAGTTAGATCAGATGGCAAATTGGATTTGGTGCTAGGTCTTTCCCTTTAGGTTTTACCCCAACAATGTTTTCATTAGTTTCGCTCACTCTCGAAATCAAGCATTTTACAGCAGGTTGGAGCAGCCTGTATCTCAGCACAGGAATAAGGTAGGGAAGAATTCTAAGGATCATTTTGACTGCCTCCAGAAGTTAGATCAGATGGCAAATTGGATTTGGTGCTAGGTCTTTCCCTTTAGGTTTTACCCCAACAATGTTTTCATTAGTTTCGCTCACTCTCGAAATCAAGCATTTTACAGCAGGTTGGAGCAGCCTGTATCTCAGCACAGGAATAAGGTAGGGAAGAATTCTAAGGCTCATTTTGACTGCCTCCAGAAGTTAGATCAGATGGCAAATTGGATTTGGTGCTAGGTCTTTCCCTTTAGGTTTTACCCCAACAATGTTTTCATTAGTTTCGCTCACTCTCGAAATCAAGCATTTTACAGCAGGTTGGAGCAGCCTGTATCTCAGCACAGGAATAAGGTAGGGAAGAATTCAAATGCTCATTTTGACTGCCTCCAGAAGTTAGATCAGATGGCAAATTGGATTTGGTGCTAGGTCTTTCCCTTTAGGTTTTACCCCAACAATGTTTTCATTAGTTTCGCTCACTCTCGAAATCAAGCATTTTACAGCAGGTTGGAGCAGCCTGTATCTCAGCACAGGAATAAGGTAGGGAAGAATTCTAAGGATCATTTTGACTGCCTCCAGAAGTTAGATCAGATGGCAAATTGGATTTGGTGCTAGGTCTTTCCCTTTAGGTTTTACCCCAACAATGTTTTCATTAGTTTCGCTCACTCTCGAAATCAAGCATTTTACAGCAGGTTGGAGCAGCCTGTATCTCAGCACAGGAATAAGGTAGGGAAGAATTCTAAGGATCATTTTGACTGCCTCCAGAAGTTAGATCAGATGGCCAATTGGATTTGGTGCTAGGTCTTTCCCTTTAGGTTTTACCCCAACAATGTTTTCATTAGTTTCGCTCACTCTCGAAATCAAGCATTTTACAGCAGGTTGGAGCAGCCTGTATCTCAGCACAGGAATAAGGTAGGGAAGAATTCTAAGGATCATTTTGACTGCCTCCAGAAGTTAGATCAGATGGCAAATTGGATTTGGTGCTAGGTCTTTCCCTTTAGGTTTTACCCCAACAATGTTTTCATTAGTTTCGCTCACTCTCGAAATCAAGCATTTTACAGCAGGTTGGAGCAGCCTGTATCTCAGCACAGGAATAAGGTAGGGAAGAATTCTAAGGATCATTTTGACTGCCTCCAGAAGTTAGATCAGATGGCAAATTGGATTTGGTGCTAGGTCTTTCCCTTTAGGTTTTACCCTAACAATGTTTTCATTAGTTTCGCTCACTCTCGAAATCAAGCATTTTACAGCAGGTTGGAGCAGCCTGTATCTCAGCACAGGAATAAGGTAGGGAAGAATTCTAAGGCTCATTTTGACTGCCTCCAGAAGTTAGATCAGATGGCAAATTGGATTTGGTGCTAGGTCTTTCCCTTTAGGTTTTACCCCAACAATGTTTTCATTAGTTTCGCTCACTCTCGAAATCAAGCATTTTACAGCAGGTTGGAGCAGCCTGTATCTCAGCACAGGAATAAGGTAGGGAAGAATTCTAAGGCTCATTTTGACTGCCTCCAGAAGTTAGATCAGATGGCAAATTGGATTTGGTGCTAGGTCTTTCCCTTTAGGTTTTACCCCAACAATGTTTTCATTAGTTTCGCTCACTCTCGAAATCAAGCATTTTACAGCAGGTTGGAGCAGCCTGTATCTCAGCACAGGAATAAGGTAGGGAAGAATTCTAAGGATCATTTTGACTGCCTCCAGAAGTTAGATCAGATGGCAAATTGGATTTGGTGCTAGGTCTTTCCCTTTAGGTTTTACCCCAACAATGTTTTCATTAGTTTCGCTCACTCTCGAAATCAAGCATTTTACAGCAGGTTGGAGCAGCCTGTATCTCAGCACAGGAATAAGGTAGGGAAGAATTCTAAGGCTCATTTTGACTGCCTCCAGAAGTTAGATCAGATGGCAAATTGGATTTGGTGCTAGGTCTTTCCCTTTAGGTTTTACCCCAACAATGTTTTCATTAGTTTCGCTCACTCTCGAAATCAAGCATTTTACAGCAGGTTGGAGCAGCCTGTATCTCAGCACAGGAATAAGGTAGGGAAGAATTCTAAGGCTCATTTTGACTGCCTCCAGAAGTTAGATCAGATGGCAAATTGGATTTGGTGCTAGGTCTTTCCCTTTAGGTTTTACCCCAACAATGTTTTCATTAGTTTCGCTCACTCTCGAAATCAAGCATTTTACAGCAGGTTGGAGCAGCCTGTATCTCAGCACAGGAATAAGGTAGGGAAGAATTCTAAGGCTCATTTTGACTGCCTCCAGAAGTTAGATCAGATGGCAAATTGGATTTGGTGCTAGGTCTTTCCCTTTAGGTTTTACCCCAACAATGTTTTCATTAGTTTCGCTCACTCTCGAAATCAAGCATTTTACAGCAGGTTGGAGCAGCCTGTATCTCAGCACAGGAATAAGGTAGGGAAGAATTCTAAGGATCATTTTGACTGCCTCCAGAAGTTAGATCAGATGGCAAATTGGATTTGGTGCTAGGTCTTTCCCTTTAGGTTTTACCCCAACAATGTTTTCATTAGTTTCGCTCACTCTCGAAATCAAGCATTTTACAGCAGGTTGGAGCAGCCTGTATCTCAGCACAGGAATAAGGTAGGGAAGAATTCTAAGGATCATTTTGACTGCCTCCAGAAGTTAGATCAGATGGCCAATTGGATTTGGTGCTAGGTCTTTCCCTTTAGGTTTTACCCCAACAATGTTTTCATTAGTTTCGCTCACTCTCGAAATCAAGCATTTTACAGCAGGTTGGAGCAGCCTGTATCTCAGCACAGGAATAAGGTAGGGAAGAATTCTAAGGATCATTTTGACTGCCTCCAGAAGTTAGATCAGATGGCAAATTGGATTTGGTGCTAGGTCTTTCCCTTTAGGTTTTACCCCAACAATGTTTTCATTAGTTTCGCTCACTCTCGAAATCAAGCATTTTACAGCAGGTTGGAGCAGCCTGTATCTCAGCACAGGAATAAGGTAGGGAAGAATTCTAAGGATCATTTTGACTGCCTCCAGAAGTTAGATCAGATGGCAAATTGGATTTGGTGCTAGGTCTTTCCCTTTAGGTTTTACCCCAACAATGTTTTCATTAGTTTCGCTCACTCTCGAAATCAAGCATTTTACAGCAGGTTGGAGCAGCCTGTATCTCAGCACAGGAATAAGGTAGGGAAGAATTCTAAGGATCATTTTGACTGCCTCCAGAAGTTAGATCAGATGGCAAATTGGATTTGGTGCTAGGTCTTTCCCTTTAGGTTTTACCCCAACAATGTTTTCATTAGTTTCGCTCACTCTCGAAATCAAGCATTTTACAGCAGGTTGGAGCAGCCTGTATCTCAGCACAGGAATAAGGTAGGGAAGAATTCTAAGGCTCATTTTGACTGCCTCCAGAAGTTAGATCAGATGGCAAATTGGATTTGGTGCTAGGTCTTTCCCTTTAGGTTTTACCCCAACAATGTTTTCATTAGTTTCGCTCACTCTCGAAATCAAGCATTTTACAGCAGGTTGGAGCAGCCTGTATCTCAGCACAGGAATAAGGTAGGGAAGAATTCTAAGGATCATTTTGACTGCCTCCAGAAGTTAGATCAGATGGCAAATTGGATTTGGTGCTAGGTCTTTCCCTTTAGGTTTTACCCCAACAATGTTTTCATTAGTTTCGCTCACTCTCGAAATCAAGCATTTTACAGCAGGTTGGAGCAGCCTGTATCTCAGCACAGGAATAAGGTAGGGAAGAATTCTAAGGCTCATTTTGACTGCCTCCAGAAGTTAGATCAGATGGCAAATTGGATTTGGTGCTAGGTCTTTCCCTTTAGGTTTTACCCCAACAATGTTTTCATTAGTTTCGCTCACTCTCGAAATCAAGCATTTTACAGCAGGTTGGAGCAGCCTGTATCTCAGCACAGGAATAAGGTAGGGAAGAATTCTAAGGATCATTTTGACTGCCTCCAGAAGTTAGATCAGATGGCAAATTGGATTTGGTGCTAGGTCTTTCCCTTTAGGTTTTACCCCAACAATGTTTTCATTAGTTTCGCTCACTCTCGAAATCAAGCATTTTACAGCAGGTTGGAGCAGCCTGTATCTCAGCACAGGAATAAGGTAGGGAAGAATTCTAAGGATCATTTTGACTGCCTCCAGAAGTTAGATCAGATGGCAAATTGGATTTGGTGCTAGGTCTTTCCCTTTAGGTTTTACCCCAACAATGTTTTCATTAGTTTCGCTCACTCTCGAAATCAAGCATTTTACAGCAGGTTGGAGCAGCCTGTATCTCAGCACAGGAATAAGGTAGGGAAGAATTCAAATGCTCATTTTGACTGCCTCCAGAAGTTAGATCAGATGGCAAATTGGATTTGGTGCTAGGTCTTTCCCTTTAGGTTTTACCCCAACAATGTTTTCATTAGTTTCGCTCACTCTCGAAATCAAGCATTTTACAGCAGGTTGGAGCAGCCTGTATCTCAGCACAGGAATAAGGTAGGGAAGAATTCTAAGGATCATTTTGACTGCCTCCAGAAGTTAGATCAGATGGCAAATTGGATTTGGTGCTAGGTCTTTCCCTTTAGGTTTTACCCCAACAATGTTTTCATTAGTTTCGCTCACTCTCGAAATCAAGCATTTTACAGCAGGTTGGAGCAGCCTGTATCTCAGCACAGGAATAAGGTAGGGAAGAATTCTAAGGCTCATTTTGACTGCCTCCAGAAGTTAGATCAGATGGCCAATTGGATTTGGTGCTAGGTCTTTCCCTTTAGGTTTTACCCCAACAATGTTTTCATTAGTTTCGCTCACTCTCGAAATCAAGCATTTTACAGCAGGTTGGAGCAGCCTGTATCTCAGCACAGGAATAAGGTAGGGAAGAATTCTAAGGATCATTTTGACTGCCTCCAGAAGTTAGATCAGATGGCAAATTGGATTTGGTGCTAGGTCTTTCCCTTTAGGTTTTACCCCAACAATGTTTTCATTAGTTTCGCTCACTCTCGAAATCAAGCATTTTACAGCAGGTTGGAGCAGCCTGTATCTCAGCACAGGAATAAGGTAGGGAAGAATTCTAAGGATCATTTTGACTGCCTCCAGAAGTTAGATCAGATGGCAAATTGGATTTGGTGCTAGGTCTTTCCCTTTAGGTTTTACCCTAACAATGTTTTCATTAGTTTCGCTCACTCTCGAAATCAAGCATTTTACAGCAGGTTGGAGCAGCCTGTATCTCAGCACAGGAATAAGGTAGGGAAGAATTCTAAGGATCATTTTGACTGCCTCCAGAAGTTAGATCAGATGGCAAATTGGATTTGGTGCTAGGTCTTTCCCTTTAGGTTTTACCCCAACAATGTTTTCATTAGTTTCGCTCACTCTCGAAATCAAGCATTTTACAGCAGGTTGGAGCAGCCTGTATCTCAGCACAGGAATAAGGTAGGGAAGAATTCAAATGCTCATTTTGACTGCCTCCAGAAGTTAGATCAGATGGCAAATTGGATTTGGTGCTAGGTCTTTCCCTTTAGGTTTTACCCCAACAATGTTTTCATTAGTTTCGCTCACTCTCGAAATCAAGCATTTTACAGCAGGTTGGAGCAGCCTGTATCTCAGCACAGGAATAAGGTAGGGAAGAATTCTAAGGATCATTTTGACTGCCTCCAGAAGTTAGATCAGATGGCAAATTGGATTTGGTGCTAGGTCTTTCCCTTTAGGTTTTACCCCAACAATGTTTTCATTAGTTTCGCTCACTCTCGAAATCAAGCATTTTACAGCAGGTTGGAGCAGCCTGTATCTCAGCACAGGAATAAGGTAGGGAAGAATTCTAAGGCTCATTTTGACTGCCTCCAGAAGTTAGATCAGATGGCAAATTGGATTTGGTGCTAGGTCTTTCCCTTTAGGTTTTACCCCAACAATGTTTTCATTAGTTTCGCTCACTCTCGAAATCAAGCATTTTACAGCAGGTTGGAGCAGCCTGTATCTCAGCACAGGAATAAGGTAGGGAAGAATTCTAAGGCTCATTTTGACTGCCTCCAGAAGTTAGATCAGATGGCAAATTGGATTTGGTGCTAGGTCTTTCCCTTTAGGTTTTACCCCAACAATGTTTTCATTAGTTTCGCTCACTCTCGAAATCAAGCATTTTACAGCAGGTTGGAGCAGCCTGTATCTCAGCACAGGAATAAGGTAGGGAAGAATTCTAAGGATCATTTTGACTGCCTCCAGAAGTTAGATCAGATGGCAAATTGGATTTGGTGCTAGGTCTTTCCCTTTAGGTTTTACCCCAACAATGTTTTCATTAGTTTCGCTCACTCTCGAAATCAAGCATTTTACAGCAGGTTGGAGCAGCCTGTATCTCAGCACAGGAATAAGGTAGGGAAGAATTCTAAGGATCATTTTGACTGCCTCCAGAAGTTAGATCAGATGGCCAATTGGATTTGGTGCTAGGTCTTTCCCTTTAGGTTTTACCCCAACAATGTTTTCATTAGTTTCGCTCACTCTCGAAATCAAGCATTTTACAGCAGGTTGGAGCAGCCTGTATCTCAGCACAGGAATAAGGTAGGGAAGAATTCTAAGGCTCATTTTGGCTGCCTCCAGAAGTTAGATCAGATGGCAAATTGGATTTGGTGCTAGGTCTTTCCCTTTAGGTTTTACCCCAACAATGTTTTCATTAGTTTCGCTCACTCTCGAAATCAAGCATTTTTACAGCAGGTTGGAGCAGCCTGTATCTCAGCACAGCAATAAGGTAGGGAAGAATTCTAAGGCTCATTTTGACTGCCTCCAGAAGTTAGATCAGATGGCAAATTGGATTTGGTGCTAGGTCTTTCCCTTTAGGTTTTACCCCAACAATGTTTTCATTAGTTTCGCTCACTCTCGAAATCAAGCATTTTACAGCAGGTTGGAGCAGCCTGTATCTCAGCACAGGAATAAGGTAGGGAAGAATTCTAAGGATCATTTTGACTGCCTCCAGAAGTTAGATCAGATGGCAAATTGGATTTGGTGCTAGGTCTTTCCCTTTAGGTTTTACCCCAACAATGTTTTCATTAGTTTCGCTCACTCTCGAAATCAAGCATTTTACAGCAGGTTGGAGCAGCCTGTATCTCAGCACAGGAATAAGGTAGGGAAGAATTCTAAGGCTCATTTTGACTGCCTCCAGAAGTTAGATCAGATGGCAAATTGGATTTGGTGCTAGGTCTTTCCCTTTAGGTTTTACCCCAACAATGTTTTCATTAGTTTCGCTCACTCTCGAAATCAAGCATTTTACAGCAGGTTGGAGCAGCCTGTATCTCAGCACAGGAATAAGGTAGGGAAGAATTCTAAGGCTCATTTTGACTGCCTCCAGAAGTTAGATCAGATGGCAAATTGGATTTGGTGCTAGGTCTTTCCCTTTAGGTTTTACCCCAACAATGTTTTCATTAGTTTCGCTCACTCTCGAAATCAAGCATTTTACAGCAGGTTGGAGCAGCCTGTATCTCAGCACAGGAATAAGGTAGGGAAGAATTCTAAGGATCATTTTGACTGCCTCCAGAAGTTAGATCAGATGGCAAATTGGATTTGGTGCTAGGTCTTTCCCTTTAGGTTTTACCCTAACAATGTTTTCATTAGTTTCGCTCACTCTCGAAATCAAGCATTTTACAGCAGGTTGGAGCAGCCTGTATCTCAGCACAGGAATAAGGTAGGGAAGAATTCTAAGGATCATTTTGACTGCCTCCAGAAGTTAGATCAGATGGCAAATTGGATTTGGTGCTAGGTCTTTCCCTTTAGGTTTTACCCCAACAATGTTTTCATTAGTTTCGCTCACTCTCGAAATCAAGCATTTTACAGCAGGTTGGAGCAGCCTGTATCTCAGCACAGGAATAAGGTAGGGAAGAATTCTAAGGCTCATTTTGACTGCCTCCAGAAGTTAGATCAGATGGCAAATTGGATTTGGTGCTAGGTCTTTCCCTTTAGGTTTTACCCTAACAATGTTTTCATTAGTTTCGCTCACTCTCGAAATCAAGCATTTTACAGCAGGTTGGAGCAGCCTGTATCTCAGCACAGGAATAAGGTAGGGAAGAATTCTAAGGCTCATTTTGACTGCCTCCAGAAGTTAGATCAGATGGCAAATTGGATTTGGTGCTAGGTCTTTCCCTTTAGGTTTTACCCTAACAATGTTTTCATTAGTTTCGCTCACTCTCGAAATCAAGCATTTTACAGCAGGTTGGAGCAGCCTGTATCTCAGCACAGGAATAAGGTAGGGAAGAATTCTAAGGCTCATTTTGACTGCCTCCAGAAGTTAGATCAGATGGCAAATTGGATTTGGTGCTAGGTCTTTCCCTTTAGGTTTTACCCCAACAATATTTTCATTAGTTTCGCTCACTCTCGAAATCAAGCATTTTACAGCAGGTTGGAGCAGCCTGTATCTCAGCACAGGAATAAGGTAGGGAAGAATTCTAAGGCTCATTTTGACTGCCTCCAGAAGTTAGATCAGATGGCAAATTGGATTTGGTGCTAGGTCTTTCCCTTTAGGTTTTACCCCAACAATGTTTTCATCTGTTTCGCTCACTCTCGAAATCAAGCATTTTACAGCAGGTTGGAGCAGCCTGTATCTCAGCACAGGAATAAGGTAGGGAAGAATTCTAAGGCTCATTTTGACTGCCTCCAGAAGTTAGATCAGATGGCCAATTGGATTTGGTGCTAGGTCTTTCCCTTTAGGTTTTACCCCAACAATGTTTTCATTAGTTTCGCTCACTCTCGAAATCAAGCATTTTACAGCAGGTTGGAGCAGCCTGTATCTCAGCACAGGAATAAGGTAGGGAAGAATTCTAAGGATCATTTTGACTGCCTCCAGAAGTTAGATCAGATGGCAAATTGGATTTGGTGCTAGGTCTTTCCCTTTAGGTTTTACCCCAACAATGTTTTCATTAGTTTCGCTCACTCTCGAAATCAAGCATTTTACAGCAGGTTGGAGCAGCCTGTATCTCAGCACAGGAATAAGGTAGGGAAGAATTCTAAGGCTCATTTTGACTGCCTCCAGAAGTTAGATCAGATGGCAAATTGGATTTGGTGCTAGGTCTTTCCCTTTAGGTTTTACCCCAACAATGTTTTCATTAGTTTCGCTCACTCTCGAAATCAAGCATTTTACAGCAGGTTGGAGCAGCCTGTATCTCAGCACAGGAATAAGGTAGGGAAGAATTCTAAGGATCATTTTGACTGCCTCCAGAAGTTAGATCAGATGGCAAATTGGATTTGGTGCTAGGTCTTTCCCTTTAGGTTTTACCCCAACAATGTTTTCATTAGTTTCGCTCACTCTCGAAATCAAGCATTTTACAGCAGGTTGGAGCAGCCTGTATCTCAGCACAGGAATAAGGTAGGGAAGAATTCTAAGGATCATTTTGACTGCCTCCAGAAGTTAGATCAGATGGCAAATTGGATTTGGTGCTAGGTCTTTCCCTTTAGGTTTTACCCCAACAATGTTTTCATTAGTTTCGCTCACTCTCGAAATCAAGCATTTTACAGCAGGTTGGAGCAGCCTGTATCTCAGCACAGGAATAAGGTAGGGAAGAATTCTAAGGCTCATTTTGACTGCCTCCAGAAGTTAGATCAGATGGCAAATTGGATTTGGTGCTAGGTCTTTCCCTTTAGGTTTTACCCCAACAATGTTTTCATTAGTTTCGCTCACTCTCGAAATCAAGCATTTTACAGCAGGTTGGAGCAGCCTGTATCTCAGCACAGGAATAAGGTAGGGAAGAATTCTAAGGCTCATTTTGACTGCCTCCAGAAGTTAGATCAGATGGCAAATTGGATTTGGTGCTAGGTCTTTCCCTTTAGGTTTTACCCCAACAATGTTTTCATTAGTTTCGCTCACTCTCGAAATCAAGCATTTTACAGCAGGTTGGAGCAGCCTGTATCTCAGCACAGGAATAAGGTAGGGAAGAATTCTAAGGATCATTTTGACTGCCTCCAGAAGTTAGATCAGATGGCAAATTGGATTTGGTGCTAGGTCTTTCCCTTTAGGTTTTACCCCAACAATGTTTTCATTAGTTTCGCTCACTCTCGAAATCAAGCATTTTACAGCAGGTTGGAGCAGCCTGTATCTCAGCACAGGAATAAGGTAGGGAAGAATTCTAAGGCTCATTTTGACTGCCTCCAGAAGTTAGATCAGATGGCAAATTGGATTTGGTGCTAGGTCTTTCCCTTTAGGTTTTACCCCAACAATGTTTTCATTAGTTTCGCTCACTCTCGAAATCAAGCATTTTACAGCAGGTTGGAGCAGCCTGTATCTCAGCACAGGAATAAGGTAGGGAAGAATTCAAATGCTCATTTTGACTGCCTCCAGAAGTTAGATCAGATGGCAAATTGGATTTGGTGCTAGGTCTTTCCCTTTAGGTTTTACCCCAACAATGTTTTCATTAGTTTCGCTCACTCTCGAAATCAAGCATTTTACAGCAGGTTGGAGCAGCCTGTATCTCAGCACAGGAATAAGGTAGGGAAGAATTCTAAGGATCATTTTGACTGCCTCCAGAAGTTAGATCAGATGGCAAATTGGATTTGGTGCTAGGTCTTTCCCTTTAGGTTTTACCCCAACAATGTTTTCATTAGTTTCGCTCACTCTCGAAATCAAGCATTTTACAGCAGGTTGGAGCAGCCTGTATCTCAGCACAGGAATAAGGTAGGGAAGAATTCTAAGGATCATTTTGACTGCCTCCAGAAGTTAGATCAGATGGCAAATTGGATTTGGTGCTAGGTCTTTCCCTTTAGGTTTTACCCCAACAATGTTTTCATTAGTTTCGCTCACTCTCGAAATCAAGCATTTTACAGCAGGTTGGAGCAGCCTGTATCTCAGCACAGGAATAAGGTAGGGAAGAATTCTAAGGCTCATTTTGACTGCCTCCAGAAGTTAGATCAGATGGCAAATTGGATTTGGTGCTAGGTCTTTCCCTTTAGGTTTTACCCCAACAATGTTTTCATTAGTTTCGCTCACTCTCGAAATCAAGCATTTTACAGCAGGTTGGAGCAGCCTGTATCTCAGCACAGGAATAAGGTAGGGAAGAATTCTAAGGCTCATTTTGACTGCCTCCAGAAGTTAGATCAGATGGCAAATTGGATTTGGTGCTAGGTCTTTCCCTTTAGGTTTTACCCCAACAATGTTTTCATCTGTTTCGCTCACTCTCGAAATCAAGCATTTTACAGCAGGTTGGAGCAGCCTGTATCTCAGCACAGGAATAAGGTAGGGAAGAATTCTAAGGATCATTTTGACTGCCTCCAGAAGTTAGATCAGATGGCCAATTGGATTTGGTGCTAGGTCTTTCCCTTTAGGTTTTACCCCAACAATGTTTTCATTAGTTTCGCTCACTCTCGAAATCAAGCATTTTACAGCAGGTTGGAGCAGCCTGTATCTCAGCACAGGAATAAGGTAGGGAAGAATTCTAAGGCTCATTTTGACTGCCTCCAGAAGTTAGATCAGATGGCAAATTGGATTTGGTGCTAGGTCTTTCCCTTTAGGTTTTACCCCAACAATGTTTTCATTAGTTTCGCTCACTCTCGAAATCAAGCATTTTACAGCAGGTTGGAGCAGCCTGTATCTCAGCACAGGAATAAGGTAGGGAAGAATTCTAAGGCTCATTTTGACTGCCTCCAGAAGTTAGATCAGATGGCAAATTGGATTTGGTGCTAGGTCTTTCCCTTTAGGTTTTACCCCAACAATGTTTTCATTAGTTTCGCTCACTCTCGAAATCAAGCATTTTACAGCAGGTTGGAGCAGCCTGTATCTCAGCACAGGAATAAGGTAGGGAAGAATTCTAAGGCTCATTTTGACTGCCTCCAGAAGTTAGATCAGATGGCAAATTGGATTTGGTGCTAGGTCTTTCCCTTTAGGTTTTACCCCAACAATGTTTTCATTAGTTTCGCTCACTCTCGAAATCAAGCATTTTACAGCAGGTTGGAGCAGCCTGTATCTCAGCACAGGAATAAGGTAGGGAAGAATTCTAAGGCTCATTTTGACTGCCTCCAGAAGTTAGATCAGATGGCAAATTGGATTTGGTGCTAGGTCTTTCCCTTTAGGTTTTACCCCAACAATGTTTTCATTAGTTTCGCTCACTCTCGAAATCAAGCATTTTACAGCAGGTTGGAGCAGCCTGTATCTCAGCACAGGAATAAGGTAGGGAAGAATTCTAAGGATCATTTTGACTGCCTCCAGAAGTTAGATCAGATGGCAAATTGGATTTGGTGCTAGGTCTTTCCCTTTAGGTTTTACCCCAACAATGTTTTCATTAGTTTCGCTCACTCTCGAAATCAAGCATTTTACAGCAGGTTGGAGCAGCCTGTATCTCAGCACAGGAATAAGGTAGGGAAGAATTCTAAGGATCATTTTGACTGCCTCCAGAAGTTAGATCAGATGGCAAATTGGATTTGGTGCTAGGTCTTTCCCTTTAGGTTTTACCCCAACAATGTTTTCATTAGTTTCGCTCACTCTCGAAATCAAGCATTTTACAGCAGGTTGGAGCAGCCTGTATCTCAGCACAGGAATAAGGTAGGGAAGAATTCTAAGGATCATTTTGACTGCCTCCAGAAGTTAGATCAGATGGCAAATTGGATTTGGTGCTAGGTCTTTCCCTTTAGGTTTTACCCCAACGATGTTTTCATTAGTTTCGCTCACTCTCGAAATCAAGCATTTTACAGCAGGTTGGAGCAGCCTGTATCTCAGCACAGGAATAAGGTAGGGAAGAATTCTAAGGCTCATTTTGACTGCCTCCAGAAGTTAGATCAGATGGCAAATTGGATTTGGTGCTAGGTCTTTCCCTTTAGGTTTTACCCCAACAATGTTTTCATTAGTTTCGCTCACTCTCGAAATCAAGCATTTTACAGCAGGTTGGAGCAGCCTGTATCTCAGCACAGGAATAAGGTAGGGAAGAATTCAAATGCTCATTTTGACTGCCTCCAGAAGTTAGATCAGATGGCAAATTGGATTTGGTGCTAGGTCTTTCCCTTTAGGTTTTACCCCAACAATGTTTTCATTAGTTTCGCTCACTCTCGAAATCAAGCATTTTACAGCAGGTTGGAGCAGCCTGTATCTCAGCACAGGAATAAGGTAGGGAAGAATTCTAAGGATCATTTTGACTGCCTCCAGAAGTTAGATCAGATGGCCGATTGGATTTGGTGCTAGGTCTTTCCCTTTAGGTTTTACCCCAACAATGTTTTCATTAGTTTCGCTCACTCTCGAAATCAAGCATTTTACAGCAGGTTGGAGCAGCCTGTATCTCAGCACAGGAATAAGGTAGGGAAGAATTCTAAGGATCATTTTGACTGCCTCCAGAAGTTAGATCAGATGGCAAATTGGATTTGGTGCTAGGTCTTTCCCTTTAGGTTTTACCCCAACAATGTTTTCATTAGTTTCGCTCACTCTCGAAATCAAGCATTTTACAGCAGGTTGGAGCAGCCTGTATCTCAGCACAGGAATAAGGTAGGGAAGAATTCTAAGGATCATTTTGACTGCCTCCAGAAGTTAGATCAGATGGCAAATTGGATTTGGTGCTAGGTCTTTCCCTTTAGGTTTTACCCCAACAATGTTTTCATTAGTTTCGCTCACTCTCGAAATCAAGCATTTTACAGCAGGTTGGAGCAGCCTGTATCTCAGCACAGGAATAAGGTAGGGAAGAATTCTAAGGATCATTTTGACTGCCTCCAGAAGTTAGATCAGATGGCAAATTGGATTTGGTGCTAGGTCTTTCCCTTTAGGTTTTACCCCAACAATGTTTTCATTAGTTTCGCTCACTCTCGAAATCAAGCATTTTACAGCAGGTTGGAGCAGCCTGTATCTCAGCACAGGAATAAGGTAGGGAAGAATTCTAAGGATCATTTTGACTGCCTCCAGAAGTTAGATCAGATGGCAAATTGGATTTGGTGCTAGGTCTTTCCCTTTAGGTTTTACCCCAACGATGTTTTCATTAGTTTCGCTCACTCTCGAAATCAAGCATTTTACAGCAGGTTGGAGCAGCCTGTATCTCAGCACAGGAATAAGGTAGGGAAGAATTCTAAGGCTCATTTTGACTGCCTCCAGAAGTTAGATCAGATGGCAAATTGGATTTGGTGCTAGGTCTTTCCCTTTAGGTTTTACCCCAACAATGTTTTCATTAGTTTCGCTCACTCTCGAAATCAAGCATTTTACAGCAGGTTGGAGCAGCCTGTATCTCAGCACAGGAATAAGGTAGGGAAGAATTCAAATGCTCATTTTGACTGCCTCCAGAAGTTAGATCAGATGGCAAATTGGATTTGGTGCTAGGTCTTTCCCTTTAGGTTTTACCCCAACAATGTTTTCATTAGTTTCGCTCACTCTCGAAATCAAGCATTTTACAGCAGGTTGGAGCAGCCTGTATCTCAGCACAGGAATAAGGTAGGGAAGAATTCTAAGGATCATTTTGACTGCCTCCAGAAGTTAGATCAGATGGCCGATTG